>NC_057795.1:638657937-638667919 GCF_018294505.1 Triticum aestivum
TGACGTCATGCTGACGTCATGCTGGCGCAATAATTATATTCTGGATTTAAATTAAATCAGGAAATTCCAGAATATTATTTAAACTTCAAAAATTCATAACTTTTATTCTGTAACTCCAAATTGGACAAATTATATATGAAAAATGATCAGAAAAATCCAATCTATCCATCTGTACTATTTTCATGCATGATCAAACAAGTTAAATTGATGTTTTAAGCAGAACAAGGAAAAGCACTTAAAGAGGCCATGTTTGAGTTTGAAATTTGAATCTTTGATTCAAATTTGTTCAAACCCTTCTGGTTTTAGTTGCATTAGCCCAACACACTCATATTGCCATGTTTCATGCATGCATCATATTGTTGCACATTGTTTGGTGATGCTTGTGTATCGATGTCCCTTGCGACAGGTTCTGCCCCCGAGGAATACCGTGATTACCCTAACGAAGAACCATATTAGTGCATCGAACCATCAGGCAAGCAACCAACCATTTGATCATATCGATACAATCCCATGTTCTCGCTCCTGCTCTCTTTTACTGCATTAAGACAACGCGATTCAAACTGCTGTGTGCTACGGTAGTTGAACCCATTTCCTCTGCATGACCTGTCATTGCCACAGTAACTAGATGAAACCCACTAGCATGTGTAGGAGTTGATTGAGCCATATGTATGTGTTGTTCCTACCTTGCTATGCCTGCTATGCTTAGAGTCGTGTCAGTTCTGGTTCATCTGGGAGATGGCTAGAGTGAAATGATTATGTCGGTAATGGGAGTGGTGTGGTGAACACGATTTGGTAAAGGTATCGATGAGAGGCCATGTAGGAGTACATGGTGGGTTGTTTCATTGAAGCCGACCTTAAGCACTGAGATCTGTATGTGTGATTTAAGAATCAGCTACTACCATGCATTGGGCCCGAAACCAATGGACCCTCTCGGCTTCTTATTCACCCTAGTTCTCCGTCCAGGAGTTGCAAGTAGTTTCTGGTGTTTGTAGCCTACTGGAGGCCGTGGACAGCGCTGACCGTAGGGGTGGGCTGTGATGTGGTAGGTACGTGGCCGGGTGTACCGAATACCCGTTAGGTATCTCGGGAACCCTGTTCACATCGTTCGGGGCCATATGGGAAACCTCGGCCGGACTCCCTGCGGATGGAACCTGAATAGGCGATAAACCTGGACTGGAGGCTTAGGTGATTAGGTAGGTCGTGGCCGACACCCACGTTGGGCTTCCGCTTGAAGGTTGCCGAGTACATGTCGTGTAAACGACGGTAAGTGGTGAGAGCGTGTATGAAGAAGTACACCCCTGCAGGGTTAACATGATCTATTCGAATAGCCGCGTCCGCGGTAAAGGACTACTTGGTTGCCTATACAGTTCATAGACAAGTAAATGGAAACTACTAAAAGCCTCAAGATAAGTGTGAGTGCCGAGGATGGCTCTTCCGTAGGAAGACGGAGGTGGATCCTCGGTAGGGTATTGAAGTGGTGAGTAGTGGACTCGTGTGCGCAAAACCATTTCAAGTTGGAGTATCGTAGGATAGTCTAGCCAAGAGTCAAAGCTGGCTTGCTGCAATAACTCCACCAACCCTTCTTGATACTATGCATGTATGTAGGATCTGATGTAAGTCTTGCTGAGTACCTTTGTACTCATGTTGCTATAATCTACATTTTTACAGAAGACGCTGCAACCCCTTCTGATGGGTTCTATGTAGACGTTGACATCAACGAGTAGGCTAAAGACCCAGGTGGTGACCCTGAGCTTGTGAAGGACCACGTAGTATAGCTAGGCTTTCCAAGCCTCTTTTATTTTACTAGTTGTCTGTACTCAGACAAGTTACTTCCGCTGCTGGTTTGTATGACTGTATGACTTGTATGTGGGGTCGTGAGACCCGTACCTTTGTGTATGTTATGTATGGCTCACTGAGCCTTAAAATAAAGTACTTGTGTCATAGAGTCATGTTGTGATGCTTCGTTGTATTTGCACATATCGAGCATATTGTGTGTATGATTGAAACGCTTGGTATGTGTGGGATCTGACTATCTAGTTGTTTATCTTTAGTAGCCTCTCTTACCGGGAAATGTCTCCTAGTGTTACCGCTGAGCCATGGTAGCTTGCTACTGCTCTGGAACACTTAGGCTGGCCGGCATGTGTCCTTCTTCGTTCCTGTGTCTGTCCCTTCGGGGAAATGTCACGCTTTGAGTACCGGAGTCCTGTTAGCCCGCTACAGCCCGGTTTACCGGAGTCCTGCTAGCCCAGTGCTACAGCCCGGACCCACTTGCTGATGACCGACACGTTCGAAGCTGGGTCATGGATGCCTGTCCCTGTAAGTCTGTGCCACTTTGGGTTTACAACTAGTCATGTCAGCCTGGGCTCTTTATCATATGGATGCTAGCGACACTATCATATACGTGAGCCAAAAGGCGCAAACGGTCCCGGGCAAAGGTAAGGCGACACCCGTGGGAATACCGTGCGTGAGGCCGCAAAGTGATATGAAGTGTTACCGGCTAGATCGATGTGACATCGAGTCGGGGTCCTGACAGCGTTGAATTAAATCAGGAAATTCCAGAATATTAATTAAACTTCAAAAATTCATAACTTTTATTCTGTAACTCCAAATTGGACAAATTATATATGAAAAATGATCAGAAAAATCCAATCTATCCATCTGTACCATTTCCATGCATGATCAAACAAGTTAAGTTGATGTTTTAATCAGAACAAGAAAAGGCACTTTAAAAGGCCATATTTGAATTTGAAATTTGAATCCTTGATTCAAATTTGTTCAAACCCTTCTGGTTTTAGTTGCATTAGCCCAACACACTCATATTGCCATGTTTCATGCATGCATCATATTGTTGCATATTGTTTGGTGATGTTTGTGTATCGATGTCCTTTGCGACAGGATCTGTCCCCGAGGAGTACCGTGATTACCCTAACGAAGAACCGTATCCGTGCAACGAACCATCAGGCAAGCAACCAACCATCTGATCATATCGATACAATCCCATGTTCTCGCTCCTGCTCTCTTTTACTGCATTAAGACAACGCGATTCAAACTGCTGTGTGTTACGGTAGTTGAACCCATTTCCTCTGCATGACCTGTCATTGCCACAGTAACTAGATGAAACCCACTAGCATGTGTAGGAGTTGATTGAGCCATATGTATGTGTTGTTCCTACCTTGCTATGCCTGCTATGCTTAGAGTTGTGTCAGGTCTGGTTCATCTGGGTGATGGGCTAGAGTGAAATGATTATGTCGGTAATGAGAGTGGTGTGGTGAACACGATTTGGTAAAGGTATCAATGAGAGGCCATGTAGGAGTACATGGTGGGTTGTTTCATTGAAGCCGACCTTAAGCACTGAGATCTGTATGTGTGATTTAAGATACAGCTACTACCATGCATTGGGCCCTGAAATATGACCCCGCTCGACTTCTTATTCACCCTAGCTCTCTGTCCAGGAGTTGCAAGTAGTTTCTGGTGTTTGTAGTCTACTGGAGGCCGTGGACAGCGCTGACCGTAGGGGTGGGCTGTGATGCGGTAGGTACGTGGCCGGGTGTACCGAATACCCGTTAGGTATCTCGGGAACCCTGTTCACATCGTTCGGGGCCGTATGGGAAACCTCGGCCGGACTCCCTGCGGATGGAACCTGAATAGGCGATAAACCTGGACTAGAGGCTTAAGTGTTTAGGTAGGTCGTGGTCTACACCCACGTCGGCTTTCGCTTGAAGTCTGCCGAGCACATGTCGTGTGCAGACGCTAAGTGGTAGAAACATGTATGAAGAAGTACACCCCTGCAGGGTTAACATGATCTATTCGAATAGCCGCGTCCGCGGTAAAGGACTACTTGGTTGCCTATACAGTTCATAGACAAGTAAATGGAAACTACTAAAAGCCTCAAGATAAGTGTGAGTGCCGAGGATGGCTCTTCCGTAGGAAGACGGAGGTGGATCCTCGGTAGTGTATTGAAGTGGTGAGTAGTGGACTCGTGTGCGCAAAACATTTCAAGTTGGAGTATCGTAGGATAGCCTAGCCAAGAGTCAAAGCTGGCTTGCTGCAATAACTCCACCAACCCTTCTTGATACTATGCATGTATGTAGGATCTGATGTAAGTCTTGCTGAGTACCTTTGTACTCATGTTGCTATAATCTACATTTTTACAGAAGACGCTGCAACCCCTTCTGATGGGTTCTATGTAGACGTTGACATCAACGAGTAGGCTAAAGACCCAGGTGGTGACCCTGAGCTTGTGATGGACCACGTAGTATAGCTAGGCTTTCCAAGCCTCTTTTATTTTACTAGTTGTCTGTACCCAGACAATGTACTTCCGCTGCTGGTTTGTATGACTGTATGACTTGTATGTTGGGTCGTGAGACCCGTACCTTTGTGTATGTTATGTATGGCTCCCTGAGCCTTAGATAAAGTACTTGTGTCATAGAGTCATGTTGTGATGCTTCGTTGTATTTGCACATATCCAGCATATTGTGTGTATGATTGAAATGCTTGGTATGTGTGGGATCTGACTATCTAGTTGTTTATCTTTAGTATCCTCTCTTACCGGGAAATGTCTCCTAGTGTTACCGCTGAGCCATGGTAGCTTGCTACTGCTCTGGAACACTTAGGCTGGCCGGCATGTGTCCTTCTTCATTCCTGTGTCTGTCCCTTCGGGGAAATGTCACGCTTTGAGTACCGGAGTCCTGTTAGCCCGCTACAGCCCGGTTTACCGGAGTCCTGCTAGCCCAGTGCTACAGCCCGGACCCACTTGCTGATGACCGACACGTTCGAAGCTGGGTCATGGATGCCTGTCCCTGTAAGTCTGTGCCACTTTGGGTTTACGACAAGTCATGTCAGCCCGGGCTCCTTATCATATGGATGCTAGCGACACTATCATATACGTGAGCCAAAAGGCGCAAACGGTCCCGGGAAAAGGTAAGACGACACCCGTGGGGATACCGTGCGTGAGGCCGCAAAGTGATATGAGGTGTTACCAGCTAGATCGATGTGACATCGAGTCGGGGTCCTGACAGGTGTACTCTTTACCCACGAGTAACGGATTTCTTTAGTCCATCGGGACTAATTCCGTCTACGGTCTTTTTGTTGAAAACACACCTAACTTGCACACACCAGCTTATCACACACGTGCCTGGAATCACCCACGACACCTGTTAAGCAAACTCTAAGTGGGGAGGCTACAACCTCGCGTAGCATGGGATCAAATTTATATCTCGCGCTCTAAGGGGTGGCCTCCCCTCTCGGTCCCAAACCGGAAACACCCATGCCCCCGGACCAGGTGGCCTGCCTACCAGTTACAACCGGTATCTTCCACCATGGCCTCTCTGTATGGTGTGTGCTAGAAAGAGGTCGACAACTTACTGAACCGTACTCTACTTGCTGTAGAGACGAGTGGTAGTACGAAACAAGTATGGGGGTTACTGGAACAAGACTCGATCTACGGTCGACTCAGGAGGTTCAAGTATTCCCTGCATGATTAGTATAACAAATATATATCATCAAACAGAGTCACCACTCATATCACCTTACCATGCCATACCAGACAGAACCGTCCCAACGGAGACCGGCGACACTCATACCTACCCAAGGCAGAGGTTTTCCCCGGGTTCCTGCCGGTATGCATGTAAAGCTCATGAGGGTGATTATCATCACAAGTGTGTCCATTACCAACAGCATGGAAATCAGTAACATGCACCCATGCATATGATCATATCACATGAAATAACAAGTCCTTCGAAATGCGGTGGAGTTATAAATGCATCAATGATCACACCAAAAATATTATGCCGGAATTCAGAATGCTTGCCTTCAATGTGTGGAAGGGCAGGGTGCTCTCCAAACTTTTGAAAGTTTTTTCTCTCTCCCAAAATCCTATTTTAAAATATATTTGAATTAACACATATTTCAAAGACAGAACCAAAAAGTTGTTTGAAATTTTTTCAAATAAATCTTAAAATAAACTAGACCAAATTTGAGGAAGGTAGGAAAAAGAATCAACTCATTTGGAGTTATATTTAAAAAGTTATAGCCAGTCAAAGTTCTGGTCAAAATCTGTTTTTAAAATAAAACAGAAAAGAAAACGTTTCGGCGGAATACGTCTTCGAAAACGGGAGACGTACTGGGGTTAATACGTCTTCACTTAACTGACGTGGATAGGCGCAGGGTCACTGACAGTGGGTCCAATGGGCCCACTGGTCAGGTTTGACCGGTCCGCCCTCCTCCTTCTTCCTCTGTCCCGAGCGGAGGCGGGACTCCGGCGACCAACGCCGGCGAGCGGCGGCTCCTCGCGGCCTCTGGAGGGCGGGGATGGATCCGCACGGCTGGGGCGTTTCTCCCGGTGGTCGAGGGGTCGACAGTGGTGGAAGAAGTCGTCGGCGGTGAGCTTCGCGGCGGAGGGAGGTTTCGGTGCAAAGTGGTTTCGGGGCGGCGGTGGTTCTCGATCGAAATGGAGTAGGGGGAAGGTTTACGGGAGGATGAGGGGGTTCTTGGTGGAGAGAACGAAGAGTGGGAGGCCCTGGTGGTGCCGAATTGAACGAGGCAGTGGCGGCGGCCGTCGTTGCCGGAGATGAGGAAGACGACGTTTCCCGGACGATTGCGAGCTATGGGGGTGCCATGGGGGTAGCCTGAGGGTGCGTGCGTGTTCAGAGGGGCTCGGGGTCCCTTTTTATAGCGTGGCCATGTCGGTTTGCAGCGGCCGGGGATAAGCTTGCCGGCGAACCGCCCTACTGTGGCTTGCAGGGCAACGTGGCACGGCTGGGGATGACGGCAAGAGCTAGTGGACGAGAGGGCACTGCTCCAGGGGCCAGGTGGCGAGCCGGGGTGGTTTGGGCGGCGCTGCACGGCGCAGGGCTGCCGGGCGGCGGCGGCGGCTAGCTCTTGGCCTGCCGGGCGCGGCGGGGGCTGCTTGGCGCGTTGCTGCGAGGAGGGGAGCGCGTGGCGTGGTGCTGCAGAGCGAGCCAAAGTCGTGGGGCCGGCGTGTCGGCTCGGGTGCGTGGCTGCAATACGCGCACTCTGCTCGCGCTCCGGGCGTGCACGGGACGTGTTCGACACTATGTCGGAGCACGCTAGAGGTCGCGGTCGAGGCTGGCAATTAACAGACCTAGGTTAGGAGGAACGGGGAGCCTAGTGGACATGCTGGTTTGATCAAAGGTGCAAGTTCACAGTGCAATGCCACAATCATGCCAGAACTGGTCATGCTCTCCAGGTGTTTGGCAAAATGCCACATGCACTTAGGCGGGTCTTGGGGTGGCCAAAAACTCCAGATGGGGGTCTCTTTAGATGCAAAAGAGAGTGGTGAGGTTAGTTGGACAAAAGGGGAAACTTGCTAGTGCAAGTTTTACAAAACTTCAATTCTGGACAGGAAATAAATAGCATTATTTCATGAACCAAAAATGATCCAAAAGGTGCATGCTCTTGGACTTAAGGGTTTAACATGGGGGACTACAAGTAGGAGAAATAATCAAGGGTATAGGAGCAACTAAAATGGCGGTTGCTGTACAAATCCTCAAATTGGACCAGAATGGAAATGAGGTTGATCCACTCAAATCTTTAAAAGAACATAAATAGGTTTTTGCACAAAGTGAAATAATATGCTCCTACTGACCTCCCTTAATTTTGGTAGAAGTTTTAAAGAAATATTTAAATAGGTTGTAGTGCAAAAATGCACTCTGGACCAGAGAAGAAAAATTGAGTGCAGGGTTCAAAATATTTTATGAATGAAATATATTTTTGCATAAAAGTGATTTAAAAACATCACATGACATCTCCAAATTTTTGTGGAAATTTTAAGTGAGTCCATCAAATGGTTGTAGTTCAAATAAGGTCAATTAACCTTGACAACCATTTCCCAGAAAATAAAGATCAAGCCACTTAATTATTTAATTAATTACACTGATAACAGCAAAGTTTTTCTTGAGAGGTTAAACAAGTCCAACAACATAATTGAAAAGTTTTCTCTCTAGGAAAAACTCATCATAACAGGGAAGGAAATGATTTTTAAAAAAATCAAAATGGAGCTCAGAAATCCAAAGTTTTAATTCCTGGCAAATTTTTAAATAAAACCAGGCCAAATTTTTTGGGGTGTCACACTGGGCGTCTTGTCGGGGCTTCGATGTGCTCGGTTGCCGGGGCTTGTCGCCGTTGGCGAAGCCGATGAGGCTATAAATGGCTTCCCTCCAGTCGTCGATCTTGTCTGGCGCCGGAGGGTAATCTAGAAGCAGCTGGGCTCGGGCCAGCGCTTCCTCTGGAGTCTTGGGTGGCGGTGGTGAGCGGCGCGAGGTGCGGGACATGCTCAAACTTCTAATGGTGTTAGAAGGAGCAGCATCTCGCCCAGGCGACCGCACTGCGCTCGTGCCAGCGTGTTGGCGCGCATGCTGGCCTTGAACGTCCCGCGACCCACCAGCTTGGCCTTGCTCCAACGCGAGTACGGTGCTAGGAGCACCGTGGCGCTGTCGATCCTGCACCTCCTGAGAGGGGTGCGGTGGATGTGCAGATGCTAAACCTTGCGGGGCCTTGTCTTTGGACCGGGTGACGATGTGAGTCCCCCCGCTGGTGCCAGCTCCTCCGCCGGCGTCCACCCCACCGCCCGTTTGCTCCGGTGGTGGTAGGACGGTCACAGACGGAGCAGCCACCTCTGAAGTCTTCTTCTTCGGTGGCATGTTGATGAAGATGATGATGTAGCGTGCGCAGACGCCGGATCAGATACGCACGACCTCGACGCCCCCCTACCTGGCGCACCAAAGATGTCGTGGCGATTCTGTGGGAGCACGAGCACCTATGGGGCAGGGGGCCCCTTCTGGTCCGGCAAGGGAGCGGAGGGCGCACGAAGAGCAGATCGAGGCGGGAGCACGCGGGGGATTTTACCCAGCTTCGGAGCTCTCCGGAGAGATAAAACTCCTACTGCTGCTTTGTGTTTGTACTAGTTCTTGCTCAAGAGCGTGAGCGTGTTGTGGTGTTGAGTGCGTCGGATGAACCCAACCAACTGCGGAACCCTAAAATCCGAACCCCTTCTACGTGCGCATGGGCCTCCCTTTTATAGTCTAAGGGGGTCACCGACAGGTGGCAGCGTAGAAAGAGGAGTAGAAAGGTAAAAACGCAGGTTGGTACAACTGCTACCATCAGTGTCCCCTACCTAACTCTGACGGCAGGGGACAAGGGCATTTAATGCCCGTCCGGTCGCCCCAACAGTGCAAGGAAACGACCGTTAGGGGCGCCACCGATCGCCACGATGGCCTCCTTGTCAGCTTCGCTTGCCACCTCGCACCGCATAGCTGCACAGCGCCTCGCCACGTGCTCCTGGGATGGTCCTGGGGTGACACGTCGTTGGATGCACTGGAGCTTGGGTGCAGAGTGGCAGCCTTGCCGCGGCAAGCGCCTTGCCGCGGCCGTTGCCTTGTCGCACCAGCAAGCTTGCCGCTCGCCGTGCCTTGCCGGGACGCGCGGGGCGTCGCGGCAAGTTTCTTGAAGTGTCTTAGTTGGCCCTCCCGGCAAGCTCCTCTTGCCGGGGTCTTGTCCTTCCCGGCAAGCTCCTCTTGCCGGGGCCTTGTCTTCTCGGTTAACACTTTGCTCTCGAATGGCAGTAATGTGAATGGCGGAGGATCTTGACGGATGCCCGGCAAGCCTTGTCGCGGGGTGCTGCGACTGCTCGTGCACAAGTTCGGGGTACTAAGGTACCCCTACTTTAGTACACCGACACTGGCCGATTCGTCTGGCTGCTGAATTATGTGGCTTAGGTCATCGGCGTCTGGTGGTCGCACATATGTGCGCTGGAAGTTGTCGAGGAATGCGGCTTCCAGGTCCTCCCAACACCCAATTGACTCTGCGGGCAAGCTGTTAAGCCAATGCCGAGCTGGTCCTTTAAGCTTGAGTGGGAGATACTTGATGGCGTGGAGATCGTCGCCGCGGGCCATATGGATATGAAGGAGATAATCTTCGATCCAAACCGCGGGGTCTGTTGTGCCATCGTAGGATTCAATGTTCA
>NC_057795.1:638668253-638827279 GCF_018294505.1 Triticum aestivum
TCTTCGATCCAAACCGCGGGGTCTGTTGTGCCATCGTAGGATTTAATCCCTGAAGGGTTTAAACCCGTAAACATTGAATCCTACGATGGCACAACAGACCCCGCAGTTCGGATCGAAGATTATCTCCTTCATATCCATATGGCCCGCGGTGACGATCTCCACGCCATCAAGTATCTCCCACTCAAGCTTAAAGGACCAGCTCGGCATTGGCTTAACAGCTTGCCCGCAGAGTCAATTGGGTGTTGGGAGGACCTGGAAGCCGCATTCCTCGACAACTTCCAGGGCACATATGTGCGACCACCAGACGCCGATGACCTAAGCCACATAATTCAGCAGCCAGACGAATCGGCCAGACAGTTCTGGACATGGTTCTTAACAAAGAAAAATCAAATCGTCGACTGTCCGGACGCAGAGGCCCTCGCAGCCTTCAAACATAACATTCGTGATGAATGGCTGGCCCGGCACCTAGGACAGGAAAAGCCGAAATCCATCGCAGCCCTCACATCACTCATGACCCGCTTCTGTGCGGGAGAGGACAGCTGGCTAGCTCGCAGCAACAACCTCAGCAAAAATGCTGGCAGTCTGGATACTAAGGACCACAACGGCAGGTCGCGTCGAAACAAAACAAACACCGTGTTAACGGCGATACCAATGAGGATACGGAGGTCAACGCCGGATTCAGAGGCTCTAAACCCGGTCAGCGGAAGAAGCCATTCAAAAGAACTACTCCGGGTCTGTCCAATTTGGACCGAATACTCGACTGCTCTTGCCAGATACATGGCACCCCCGAAAAGCCAGCTAATCACACCAACAGAGATTGTTGGGTATTCAAGTAGGCAGGCAAGTTAATTGCCGAAAACAATGACAAGGGGCTGCACAGCGACGACAAGGAGGAGACCCGGCCGCCGAACAGTAGAGGACAGAAGGGTTTCCCCCCACAAGTGCGGATGGTAAACATGATATACGCAACCCATATACCCAAGAAGGAGCGGAAGCGTGCACTTAGGGACGTATATGTGATGGAGCCAGTCGCCCCAAAGTTCAATCCATGGTCCTCTTGCCCGATCACTTTCGATCGAAGGGACCACCCTACCAGTATCCGTCATGGTGGATTCGCCGCATTGGTCTTAGACCCAATCCTCGATGGATTTCACCTCACCAGAGTCCTGATGGACGGCGGCAGCAGCCTGAACCTGCTTTATCAGGATACAGTGTGCAAGATGGGCATAGACCCCTCAAGGATTAAACCTACAAAGACGACCTTTAAAGGCATCATACCAGGTGTTGAGGCCAATTGTACAGGCTCAGTTACACTGGAAGTGGTCTTCGGATCCCCGGGTAATTTCTGAAGCGAGGAGTTAATCTTCGACATAGTCCCGTTCCGCAGTGGCTATCATGCCCTGCTCGGACGAACTGCGTTTGCAAAGTTCAACGCGGTGCCGCATTATGCATACCTTAAGCTCAAGATGCCAGGCCCTCGCGGAGTAATCACGGTCAACGGAAATACTGAACGCTCCCTCCAAACGGAGGAACACACAGCGGCTCTCGCGGCAGAAGTACAAAGCAGCCTTTTAAGGCAATTTTTGAGTCCGGCCGTTAAACGACCGGACATAGCCAAACGCGCCTGGAGTAACATCAATCAAGACCACCTAGCACGTTCCGAGCACGCGTAGCAATGCGGCCCCAACCCCAGCACTTGCATGATTGCAAGACCAGCTCTTCGCGTACATCGTTACGCTCTGAAGATACCATGGGCATAGGGGGAGGGGTACGACCACGACAGGCCTAGAGTGCGGCTTAACCACACCAGGGGCTCCCAAGTGTGTCACTCTTTTTTCTTCCTTTTTTTATTTTTTCACAGGACTCCGTTCAGCAGAGGCCCTGTCCGGCAGTAGATCTGCCGAACTCATGTTGCAACAGCCAGGGAGGGACACAGGCTACGACGAACACTCAGGTGGTCTCCATTACGAGCATTAAAATTGTTAAATACACCATTCCGCAGCCTACCCCTGGAGGGAGACACTTCTAATAGTCCAGCCCTTGCTTACCGCACTGTTTGTATCGTTCTGCACTCATGGCAGAATCTCTTGAATGAACAATGCATCACTTTTTGTTTATAATTGCATTACCTTTTTTACATATATGTTTATTCTTGACATCTTGCACCCGTACAAGTTTGGTACGGCCGAATACACCAGGGGCTTATGTTTCCCGCATTATGGTGTGATAAGTCCGAACACTTTCACAAGTGCGGCACCCTGAACTTATAGCATTATATGCATCGGCTCCGAATCATGTCTTGGGTCAATAGTTGGGTTTGCCCGGCTCCCATGTTTTGGTACCTTATGTTCCATTCTGACGGCTAAGGTAGCACTGGGAGAACCACTGCGATTGTGCCCCGGTTGAGCTGGGCGAGCGCCTTAGTGGAGAAAGCTAAAACTGACTGTCATGATAAGGCGAGAGACTGGTCGCTGTTCGAGAGGTCTTTTCGAGTCCCTAAAGACTTATGCCGCTTTGAGCGAGGAACCGGCTGTGTCCGGCCCAGGCGTGGATAGCGCCCTGAACTCGGTCTTCCGAATACTAGGGGCTTCACCAAAATTTAAAATTATATAATTCTATGGCTAAGTGAGAGTGTTCAAGCAGTATAACTCCGGTTGCCTTGTTCGTTCTGTTGAGCGCCTCCCTAGATGGACCCAAAAATGGGAACAAGAGTGCTCAAGTTTATCCCGAACACCGCAGCACTCGTGGCATGGGGGCTGAAGCCGACGACTTGCCATCTCTCAGATTTTATAAACGGCCGCACAGAAGGTAATATTTTAAATCAATAAGCGTTGCTTAGCGCATATGAACAAAGTTTTCAGCGCACAGGATAACACATTGCGAGTTTACTCAATAATTACATATCTGAGGCACTCATCCGCAATCTTGCGGGCACCCTTCAGGACAGTCTTATAGTACATCTCGGGCATACGATACTCCTTGCCCGCTGGCGACGCGTCCGTGATAAGCCTTTCCGCATCCAGCCTACCCTAGTGCACCTTTGCGCGGGCAAGGACCCGACGGGCACCTTTAATACAGACGGAGCGCTTGATGACCTCCACCCAGGGGCACGCATCCACCAGCCGCCGCACGAGGCCGAAGTAGCTCCCAGGCATGGCCTCTCCAGGCCACAGCCGGACTATGAGGCCCTTCATGGCCTGCTCGGCTACCTTGTGGAGCTCGACCAGCTGCTTCAGCTAGTCGCTAGGGGGCACCGGATGTCCGGCCTCAGCGTACTGAGACCAGAAGACCTTCTCCGTTGAGCTCCCCTCCTCGCCGCGGTAGAATGCGGCGGCATCAGACACGCTGCGAGGTAGATCTGCAAACGCCCCTGGAGAGCTCTGAATTCGGGTAAGTAAGAGGTAATTTACATTAACATGCTTGCTTTTCATGAAAAATGCCTTACCCGCCGCTATTTTCTTCACATCCTCAACCTCCTGGAGGGCCTTACGGGCCTCGGCCTTAGCGGCTTTTGCACTTTCAAGAGCCGAGGCAAGCTCAGACTCTCGAGTCTTCGAGTCGCGCTCCAAACTCTCATGCTTTTCCATAAGAGCCTGGAGCTCTTGCCGCACCTCCGCCACTCGCGCCTCCTGCTTCTCTCGCTCCGCTCGTTCCGCGGCCGCATTGCGTTCGGTCGCAGACATGGCCTCCTTCAGGGTCGCCACCTCGTTCGTGGCCCCTGCAGTACCCATGTTATCCTCGTTATTTCTATTGCAACCAAAATCCTTTTCTGTAAGGTACAAATTTAAAAGTGGTGTTACTCACCTTCTTTGTCCTCGAGCTGCTTGTTCGCAAGGCCAACCTCTTGCTCGGACCGCTCGAGGTCCTGCTTCAAAGCACCGACCTCTGCAGTCAGTGCGGCAGAGGTCAGCAACGCAGCCTGCAAACCCATATTGACATAATTTTTAGCACTCCTGCGTATATCTTTTTTAGATCCTCAATCCGGTTTTTCTTTTTGAACACCAAACCGAGCATCAGGGGCTACTGTCTATACGGTATTACATTAGATATTTTAAACTTCTTACCTCAAAGCCTGTTAGAAGGCTACTGCAGGCTTCGGTCAGCCTGCTCTTGACGAGCTGAACCTTCTGAATCACCGCACTCATAATAGTGCGGTGTTCTTCCTCGATGGAAGCGTCGTTGAGCGCCTCCAACAAGTTGTCCGGCGCCTCTGGTTGGACGGAGGCTGCCGCTGTCACGGTCTTGCCCTTCTTGCGAAGGGGCCGCCTGCCGGACTCCCAAACCACTGCGGGTTCCGTCATAGAGTTCGGCGCGAAGTCCGGGAGGTTGCCCTGCGGCACCTCCGGAGCCTCCTCCTGATGGGTCCCCTCCTAGGATCCCACCTCGGTGTCATCAGCACCGCGAGGGGTGGAGGTGGTCGGAATGGAATCCACGTCCGATGGAACCAAGGACCCGCTCGATGAAGCGGGAAGATCATCATCGGCCAGACTACAGGCAGTATGCGGCATTAGAAGGGAACTATGTGACACAAAAGATAAATTATGAATCATTCAGGAATCCGGATACTTACGATCTTGCCGGAGGACTGGCCCTTGAGGGCCACTCTTCGTCGCCAACATTGGCGTTGGCGGAGCTGTCCGGGGGATGGGTCCTTCCCCTCTTGGACCCTTCGGCCTCCCCCGTTGGGGAAGCCTTCCTCTTCCTCTCCCTCCTCTGGGAGAGAGTCCTCTTTCTCCTCCTCGTCTTCGGGGGAGGAGTCCGCCTTGGAGCCATCGGACGATGAGTCCGATATCACCTGGCGCTGGGAACTTCTTCGAGTTCCCATGGCCTTCTTGTTGGCCTTCTTCTCCGGCACGACATAAAGTGCCGGGACCAGTAGCCCCGTTAAACGGGCGTCCGCTGGGTCTTCGGGAAGGGGAGCCGGACAGTTTACCTGTCCGGATGTCCTCTACCAGTCCTGTCAAAGGCATTGGAGTTTTAGATCCCACATAGAATTAAACTATGAAAGAAAACAACTGTCCCATAGAGGATAACAAAGCTTACCTCGCCGGCCGGGCGCTTGGTGCTGAATCCGCGATCTTCAGTTGCAGACGCGGGGGCTTCTCCGCCCTTGAACAACACCCTCCAAGCAGCTACGTACGTCGCGTCGAAGAGCCCGCTCAGGGTCCGGTGCTATGCTGGATCGAACTCGCACAAATTAAAGGCCCGTTGTTGGCAAGGGAGAATCCGGTGGACGAGCATGACCTGGATCACATTGACAAGCCTAAGCTTCTTGTTCACCAGGGTCTGGAGACAGGACTGGAGTCTTGTCAGCTCCTCCGAACTACCCCATAGCAAGCCCTTCTCTTTCTAGGAGGTGAGCTGCATAGGGATACCAGATCTGAACTCGGGGGCCGCTGCCCATTTAGGGTCGCGCGGCTCGGTGATGTAGAACCACCCCGATTGCCATCCCTTCATGGACTCCACGAAGGCCCCCTCGAGCCAGGTAACGTTGGGCATTTTTCCCACCATGGTGCCTCTGCACTCCGCTTGAGCGCCCTTCACCACCTTCGGCTTGACATTGAAGGTCTTGAGCCACAAGCCGAAGTGAGGCCGGATGCAGAGGAAGGCCTCGCACACGACGATAAACACCGAGATGTTGAGGATGAAGTTTGGCGCCAGATCGTGGAAGTCCAGGCCGTAGTAGTACATGAGCCCCCGGACAAAGGGATGAAGTGGGAAGCCCAGTCCGCGGAGGAAGTGGGGAAGGAATACAACCCTCTCATGGGGCCTGGGGGTGGGAATGAGCTGCCCCTCGTCGGGCAGCCGGTGCGTGATGTCGCCGGAAAGGTATCCGGCGTTGCGCAGCTTTGCGATGTGCTGCTCCGTAACGGAGGAGGCCAACCATTTGCCTCCCGCTCCAGACATGGTCGGAGAAGGTCGAGACGAGATGCGCGGACTTGGGCGCTGGAGCTCGAGTGCACGGAGATGGATAAGCAGAGGAGGAAGAAGGCGTAGGTAAAAAGGTGGATCCTTATCCCCTTATATATGGGCGGACAAAGACTATGCGTCCCCACCGGCCTGGTAAAACTCGCTTATCTCCCAAGCGCCACCATCAATGGCACGGTTGGGTTACCTACGTCCGTATTGATGAGAATCCCGGAATAAGGGGAACACGATCTCTGCTTCGACAAGACGTGCCAACGAAACCGCTTCGCTAAACGCACTGAGGTGGTATAATAAAAAACAATTCAAGTAAAGGCTTGGTGGTGGTGTGACGTCATGCCACAAAATACGTCAGCGGATTGAACTTGTGTACATAATATTCTCTCTACGGTGGAATGTGGAAATTATTTTGCAGAGCCGGACACTATCCTGGTGTTCACAATCTTCTATGAATTATTCGGAGGAGTAACCCGCCTTGCAATGCCGAACAATATGCGCGCCGGACTCATCGTCATTGAAGCCTGGTTCAGGGGCTACTTAAGGAGTCCTGGACTAGGGGGTGTCCGGATAGCCGGACTATCATCGTCAGCCGGACTCCAAGACTATGAAGATACAAGATTGAAGACTTCGTCCCGTGTCCGGATGGGACTTTCCTTGGCGTGGAAGGCAAGCTTGGCAATACGGATATGTAGATATCCTACCATTGTAACCGACTCTGTGTAACCCTAGCCCTCCCCGGTGTCTATATAAACCAGAGGGTTTTAGTCCGTAGGACAACAACCATTACAACAATCATACCATAGGCTAGCTTCTAGGGTTTAGCCTCCTTGATCTCGTGGTAGATCCACTCTTGTACTACCCATATCATCAATATCAATCAAGCAGGAGTAGGGTTTTACCTCCATCGAGAGGGCCCGAACCTGGGTAAACACATCGTGTCCCTTGTCTCCTGTTACCATCCGCCTAGACGCACAGTTCGGGACCCCCTACCCGAGATCCGCCGGTTTTGACACCGACAGGGATCCTCTGGCACGACGAATTCGTCGTCGTTGAGGCTTGCCTCGTCTCCGGAGGGAGGCATGTAGTTTTCATCCTCCTCGTCTACCGCTCTCTCTCGAGGGCTGGCTTCCCTGTCCTCCTGTGCTGAATCTTGCTGGAGGGGGTTGTCTTCGGCACTCTCTGGGGTGTTATTATCTCAGGTGTCGGAATCTCCATTCTTACTGTGGCGGGATTTAGAGCGGCGTCACTGACGTCGGCGCTTGGGCTGCTTCTTAGAAGAATTTGCCTCCGCTACTTCTTCGTCGTCCCCATCCTTTGGTGTGTCCACCATGTATATTTCGTATGACGAGTTGGTCTTCCAGTGCCCTGTAGGCGCTGGTTCTTGATAGTCTCTGGCATCGTCGTCCATACCGTCGATGTCTTCGGAGTCATAGTCTAGCATGTCGGTTAGATCGTCGATAGTGGCTACAAAGTGGGTGGTGGGTGGGCTTTGAATTTCTTCATCGTCCGCATCCCAACCATCCTGACCGCAGTCCGGCCAGGGCTCTCCTGATAGCGAGAGATGCTTTAGCGAATTTAGGATGTCACCAAAGGGTGAGTGCTGAAAGATGTCCGCGGCGGTGAACTCCATGATCGGCGCCCAATCGGATTTGATTGGCAGGGGCGCAGGAGGTTCGGAGTCCGGCGAGGAGTCCGGCACCTCGGAGTCATGAGCTTTATAAGGGACAAGGTCAGTATTCGGCTCCATCACCATAGAAGTTGTAGCTCCCGAGGCGGTGTCCAGCCACCTATCCTCGATCTGCGTGATCTGCTCCGAACTATGGGTTAGAGCGGACTCGTGTGCGGCCTCCAGGGCACTGTCCGGCGGCAGAGCTAAATCATGCCCATCGTGACAGCGTGGCGCGCTCGGCTGTGGCTCGGATCCGTCGAAGATCAAGTCTCCGCGGATGTCGGCCGTGAAGTTTAGGCTTCCAAACCTGACCTGATGGCCAGGGGGGTAGCTTTCGATCTGCTCCAGATGGCCAAGTGAATTGGCCCGCAGTGCAAAGCCGCCGAACACGAAGATCTGTCCGGGGAGAAAAGTCGCACCCTGGACGGCGTCGTTGTTGATTGAAGAAGCCATCAAGCCTATCGGTGACGACACAGAGGAACTCTCAATGAAAGCACCAATGTCGGTGTCAAAACCGGCGGATCTCGGGTAGGGGTCCCGAACTGTGCGTCTAGGCGGATGGTAACAGGAGACAAGGGACACGATGTTTTTACCCAGGTTCGGGCCCTCTCGATGGAGGTAAAACCCTACTCCTGCTTGATTGATATTGATGATATGGGTAGTACAAGAGTGGATCTACCACGAGATCAAGGAGGCTAAACCCTAGAAGCTAGCCTATGGTATGATTGTTGTAATGGTTGTGTGTCCTACGGACTAAAACCCTCCGGTTTATATAGACACCGGAGGGGGCTAGGGTTACACAGAGTCGGTTACAATGGTAGGAGATCTACATATCCGTATAGCCAAGCTTGCCTTCCACGCCAAGGAAAGTCCCATCCGGACACTGGAAGAAGTGTTCAATCTTATATCTTCATAGTCTTCGAGTCCGGCTGACGATGATAGTCTGGCTGTCTGGACACCCCCTAGGCCAGGACTCCCTCATTCGTGTTTGCAACTTCGAGGGCTTTCAGCTTGTCTTCTTTGGCATCTTTGCAATGGACTCGAGCGAGTGAGAGAGCCACGTCAGCTCCACAGCGGGCAGCAGATTTCTTCCATGCTTGCACCCGACCTGGGATATCATTAAGCCGAGTCATCATCGACTCGACGTCATTCTGAAGTGTATCCTCAGGCCATAGCTCCTTGTCAATGTACGCCAGCGCAGCCCTCAAGCGAGTGATATATCCTTGAACACCTTCAAGACGAGCTTCGAGGCACAACATGTTTAGAGCCACTGCGTCCTTCACAAGCGACTTGGTGGGGTCTAAACTCGTCTTGATCTAATCTATCTCCTCTCCGAAGTTCTGACAGAACTCTGCACAAAAGAGAAAGAAGTGGTTAATTATGCTATTAATCTCAAAGCTTACAGAAATTCACCCGACCAAAGAAAGGTACCTTCCAGCATGTCGTACATCTTCTTTGAAAACCCCCCAAATATTTCTCTAGCTCGTCCCTCTTTCGAGTGAGCAGGTCCACCTTGTCAGACAAGACAACTTTCTCTTCCTTCAGCTGAGCAGCTTCCTTCTTCACCTCCTCAACGGCAGTCTTCAGTGCAGCATTCTCCTCTTCGAGCTTACCGACTGAAGCTAGCTTTTTCTCAGCCACTTCAGTCTTCTCTCGAGCCACCTTCTGCGCCCCTGCAAGTTCGTTGTCTTTCCTCTCCAATGCCTGCTTCATAGTGTCTAAAGAAATAACATTCTTCAGTCGTGCTTGGAGTTGATGATTTTCACTACGCACATCTGTTCGAGTACATTCACTCGGTTCAAAGGACAGAAAAGAAAAAATGGTAAAGCACACAGTCAGTGAAGCGTTACCTCCCATGGTTTTCACCTCCTCTATGGCACCCCGGCTCAGAGCAACCGGATTACCTTGCATTGTCATCCCAGAGATCAAGTCTTCTAGCAACATACAACAACTTGGTACAGAAAACAACCGATTTATTGATGCTAGTGGAAACATAGGTTTGATATTACATCAAGTAGCAAGGCCAAGCGGCACACAAGGTGCGGCTAAACAATATGTGCATTATTTAATGAACATGAAGGGGCCTCGATCATGATAACTAAGCGGCAGTGGAACGATGACGAAGTGGAACTCCATAGCACAGGGACACCGATGTGGACACGATCTAGACATGGGAAGCACTCCGATCCGATACGACTTTCCTGAAATCTGGCATGACACGCCAGGTGAGTACATTGAATGTACTTGCAAGCTCACAAAAAGCATAAGCATAATAGCAAACAATATCATGACAATTAATCAGGTTTAATGCAATGAAAATCATATTACTGATGCGGTTAAATTAACTTGTGCACTAAGTCACTCGGACTCTTTTACCAGGCAGGTTACCTCGTAACCGAACGGTGATCATACCCAGATCGCAAATGAAACCAACACTTTGGTTCCCACCATGATCATCTTCATGATCTCACAAATCATCACATAATCAATGCCAAACAATAAAAAAATTAGTGTGCAAGATTACTTATAATGTTGATCATGGTGTGACTTACTCACAAGCTATGTCCGTAACCGAGGACGCGGCTATCGATAGATTAATTACACTCTGCAAAGGTAGCGCACTGTACCAACACCACGGAATCCATGGCCTCATCTTCCCATTCGGGTGGACCAATGACATTCCAACGAAACCCTCCCACTTCCATGACACTCTCCCGGCCACTTTGACTAACTCCCCATTGGGCTAAGTCATGGGTGGCTCCGTGCCTACCAAAGGCAGCAACGGCCACCGTCGTGGCAAAAATGGTCCCAAATAGGGACAAGGTACCATAACGACAAACGGGCACACAAGGTTATGTCTGCTTACCGGGCCAGGGTACCGCACGCCCATAACCTTCCCTCCTAGGAGGCACCGACCAGAGGCATGACAACGGACCGAATAAAGGCCTTCCCATAAAGGCAAATGTGGTTGCACGGGGAAAAACTCGATTCAGTGGCACCATGACTCGATTAACGTTATGCTAAGTTGAATTAACATCAGTTTTAACTTGAAATAAAATAACTCGAGTCACAATATGCCAGGATCATGCAACTATTTGACAAGCAAAACATACAACTCAAAGTAAACAGATCAACATCATCAAAGTTTCCTTCTTGCACTACTCATCATTTAACTTTACTGGTTTTATTGTACTGGTTTTTACCACTCGTCATCTTGGGTATACCATAATGTATTAAAATTAATTTATCATATAAAGAAACTACCATTAATCATAAATGCATAACCACACAATCAAAAATTTCTTCTACTGTCTTAGCTATTTCATGCATTCAACCAGTACTATAGCTAAGCATTTCAAGCATGAAAAAGTAACTAGCATAAGCAATATTCATTTAAATAATTAAATGCATGAAAATAACTCATATTCAAGTTGGAAACGTCATAGATATTGAAATGACACCATACAAATGTTGGTGTGGCTTGCCTTAGTGCAGAGGAGGCTCACACTCCTCCTGGTTATCTTCAAGACAAGCTTCTCCCTCTGAAAATAATTAAAAACAGCAAAATAAAATATCAAGAACCACTCTGAAAATCACCAGAAATTCTAGAAACCAAGGAAAAATCTCCATTTTGGTGTGCTGCTAGAACTTTTCAAAACAAACACAATGCAAAAAGAATCAACTCATTTGGACTTATGGTTTAAGAGTTATGGATGGTCCAAGTTTCTGGTCAAAAAGTTGATTTAAATTTGAATTAAAAGAAAAACCAGGGGGGTGACGTCGATGGCGTATTCCAGGAATACGCCTCCACTCATACCGCTTTGGGCGTGAGCGGTGAGGCTGACATTGGGCCCCACGCGTCAGGTCGAGGAGAGAGAGAGAAACAGAGACGGCTGGCGCTTTGCCGGCGCGTTCTCCGGCGAGGAGGGCTCGGCGGCCAGATCGAGAGGGATCGATGGATAGAGGAGACGCTTGCGCACCTGCCTGTACCCGTGGCTTGGCTAGAGGTGGACGGACCTGGTCAGGACAGGCTTCTCCAGCGGCTGCAAAAAGCGGAGCTCGCCGGAGTTGAGGACGACGGTGATATGGGACTGCATCAGGGGCTCCAACTAGTTCCGACGGCACCAGTGGACTACCAGAGAGTCGCCGGAGGAGTGGATTGAGCTCGAGGGGCACCGGAGTGAGGAGGAGGGGCTACTGGGATCGCCGACAAGCTCTGGGGTCGGGGACGGCGGCCAGAGGCCTGCCCGGCCGGGCTGTGGCTATGCTACGGGTTTGTGCAGGCTGTGCAGTGAGCTTGGAGTGCTCGGAGAGGCTGGAGGGGTCCGAATTTATAGCCGGAGGGGAGGGGGTACATGGCTCCACCAGAGCTCTCTAGAAGCGGCGCACGGCGACGAGGGGCGCCATCGAGGAGGGGGCAGTGCTTCAGAGCTCATGCAGGCACTGTTTTTTTCGAGAGTACGCCAATAGTGTACCTTATCTTTATAGAAGGAAGAAAGACAGTTTACAAGATTCGTGTGATCGATGCGAACATCCATCGCCCGAGCACCCACTCACACCCACCTACAAGGAAATCAAGTGTGATCTCTTACAAAACGGTCTAATCCACCTGCACCCACACCTGCATTATACCACTCTTGGATTTCATCAAGGATGTCTCTAGCTAGCTCACTATAGTCCTTGACTTGCTCCGGTCGATTGAACACCTTGGTGTTCCTTTGCTTCCACAACATCCAAGCGGCGCCGATGACAACCGAGTCAAAACCTCGCTTGTGTTTCCCTTGGAAACCAGAGCAAGCCCTAAGCCACCATTGCACAAGTGTGTCCGTGTCATTGGGAGGAAGGACATTTATTTGTAGGTAGTCAAAACACGTGTGCCACACCTGGCGAGCGTAAACACACTGCACCACAATGTGCTCAACCGTATCCTCCTCCTGCAAACAAGTGTAGCAAGGCGAGGTGTTGTCCTGCAACCCATGTCGCGCTCGTCTGTCATATGTCTAGAGCCGGTGCTGCACGGAGAACCAGGCAAACATCTTGCACTTTAGTGGTGCCCAGCTACGCCAAATCGTAGCAGCAGTAGGTGATCTGATTGCGCCCTGATTAAGCTTGTCATAGGTGGAGCTCGCTGTATATTTGCCCGAAGGGTCATGCGGCCAAGCAAAGGTATCCTCCATGTGCGCATCTCGTTGTACTGTGGCGACAGTGTGTCTCAGGTGGACAGTTTGTAGGAGCGCCCCAAAAGAAGTCTGTGGTTGGATGTCGAGTTCCCATCTCTCCTTCCAAGGCCTGAGCGACCATACGGGAGTTCCTGATCCTCGTTTCCACACTGGCCACCAGCGCAGGCGCAATATCTCTGACAGAGAAGTCATGGATCCATCTATCTCTCTAGAAAAGTACCTTATTTCCTTTGCCCACCATGATCTGAATCAAACTGTCAAAGACATGTCTAGCATCATTGTCCACCATAAGCTCCAACCCATGCCACGGCCTTTGCGGGTCCGTGCGCCGCAACCATTCCCAACGCACCCGAAGTGCCAGCCCTTGCAGATTTAGGTTTTTCACCCCAAGACCATTGAAGCAGGTTGGCTTGCAGATTGAACTCCATGCCACTAGGCATTGGCCTCCGTTAACTCGGTCTTTTCCTGCCTAGAAAAACGTGCGCATCCAGCCATCAACGTCCTCCAAAACCCATCCTGGGGCCTTCATAACGAGCAATTGATGCACAGGTCTGGCCTGAAGCACCAACTTCACAAGCACACGTTGGCTTGATCTCTGCAATAAGCCTCTATGCCAAGCCGGAAGGTAGTGCCGAACTTGATCCAAGAGAGGCTGCCAATGCGCCTTGGTGAGGTGCTTGATGGCTAGCTGCAGCCCAAGATACTTGCACGGGAAATCTCTAATGGGGCACTGCAGTATCTGCTCGACTCTTGCTTTGTCTTCCTGATCCTGAAAGATCAAGATAGCTGAAGATTTCCTGTAGTTTACTCTCAGACCCAAAGCTTCCCCAAATAGTTGCAGCGGATTCGGACGAATAGGAGATCCTGGGGTGTAGGTTGGACTAAAAGTGCCACATCGTCCGCATAGATGGACAGGCGATGTGTCGCTGTAATTCCAGTGAAGGAGCTCAACACATCATCAGACATGGCTTTGGAGATCATGGTCGTGAGGGCGTCCATGGCGATAACGAAGAGTAGGGGAGAGAGTGGGTCCCCTTGCCGCAGACCTTTTGCATGCCAAATTCTCCTTCCCGGTACTCTGTTCACCAACACTCTGGTGCTCGAGGATTGCAATAGTGACGCCAACCATCCAAGACATCGATTTCCAAATCCCTTGGCCCGGAGCACTTCGAATAAGAAAGGCCAAGACAAAGCGTCAAAGGCGCGGGAGATATCCAACTTGCGAAAAACACCTCTGTTCTTTCTGGCGTGTATTTTCCTGGCCACTTGCTTCACTAGCAGATAGTTATCATGCAGATTTCTGCCACAGATGAAAGCTGACTGGTTGGTGGCTACAAGGTCCTTCATGCACGGCCGGATTCGATTAGCCAGGAGCTTGGCGAACAGCTTGGAGAAGCTATGTGTCAAACTGATTGGTCGATAGTCACCCACTTCTAGGGCATCCAAGTTTTTAGGTATTAGCACAATCAGCGCACGATTTAATCTCGCAAAACCACGTTCATCTCCGAGCGCACGATCTCTTTGATAGAACTCGGTAGTAAATCCATCCGGCCCAGGAGCCCTATCTGGAGCCATTTCCTTGACAGCTCACCAAATCTCCTCGTCCATGAACAACACATCCAGACAGCCTAGATCTAGCGTGTTCATGCACATCGACTGTAGGTTTAGCGTGTGCACTCTTGCATGTGCCGTGCCAAGCAAGTTACGTAAAGCCTCTGTGAAAAATTCTTCCTTGCGGCTCTGATCAGTGGCGATCTCCTCTCCTCGCCTAATCTGGGGTATGAAATTCTTTGCTCTCCTACCGTTTGCGACCAGCTGAAAAAACTTGGTGTTGGCATCTCCCTCACGGAGCCATCTGTGTGTCGATCTTTGCCTCTCGATCATGCGCTCGAGCGAAGCCAGCCCTAGAGTGCAAGCTTAAGGGTTCTTCTTAGCCACATCTCCAACTCGGTGAGCCCTCTAGTTTCCATTGCTTGATCCAGGCGAAAGATCACCGCCGTGGCAATCGCCATCTGAAGTTTAGTATTCCCTACTTTCCTCTGTCCCCACGCTTGAAGCGCTGCCGCTGCGTTGCGGAAGAGTGCATGGAGTCTCTTGAAAGGATCCACGATGGCCTGATCGCAAACCCATGCATCCTTCATTGCCTGCTCGAAGCCCTCTAGCTTGACCCAAAAGCTCTCAAATCGAAATCTTTTCCTCGGCCAGTAAGTAGCATTTGTCGAAAGATGGAGTGGGGCATGATCAGAAACGTTAGTCGAGAGTGCTTGCAATAGATAGTCTGGCCTCGCTGAGGGAGTCCTGGATTAGGGGGTGTCCGGATGGCCGGAGTATAGCCTTTGGGCGGACTCCTGGACTATGAAGATTGAAGACTTCGTCCCGTGTCCGGATGGGACTTTCCTTGGCGTGGAAGGAAAGCTTGGCGATACGGATATGTAGATCTCCTACCATTGTAACCAACTCTGTGTAACCCTAACCCTCTTCGGTGCCTATATAAACCAGAGGGTTTTTGTCCATAGGACGAACAACAATCATACCATAGGCTAGCTTCTAGGGTTTAGCCTCTCTGATCTCGTGGTAGATCTACTCTTGTACTACCCATATCATCAATATTAATCAAGCAGGAGTAGGGTTTTACCTCCATCGAGATGGCCCGAACCTGGATAAAACCATCGTGTCCCTTGTCTCCTGTTACCATCCGCCTAGACGCACAGTTCGGGACCCCCTACCCGAGATCCGCCGGTTTTGACACCGACATTGGTTCTTTCATTGAGAGTTCCTCTGTGTCGTCATCTTTAGGTCCGATGGCTCCTCCGATCATCAACAATGATGCGGTCCAAGGTGAGACTTTTCTCCCTGGACAGATCCTCGTATTCGGCGGCTTTGCACTGCGGGCCAATTCGCTTGGCCATCTAGAGCAGATTGAAAGCTACGCCCCTAGCCATCAGGTCAGATTTGGAAGTTTGAACTACACGGCTGGCGTCCGCAGAGACTTGATCTTCGACGGGTTCGAGCCACAGCCAAGCGCGCCGCACTGTCATGATGGGCATGATCTAGCTCTGCCGCCGAACAGTGCCCTGGAGGCCGCACCAGTGTCCGCTCCGACCCTTAGCTCGGAGCCGACTGCGCCGATCGAGGATGGGTGGCTGGACACCGCCTCGGGGGCTGCGATCTCTACGGTGATTGAGACGTACACCAACCCTGTCCTTTACGAAGCTCGTGACTCCAAGGTGCCGGACTCCTCTCCGGACTCCGAACCTTCCGCGCCCCTGCCAATCAAATCCGATTGGGTGCCCATCATGGAGTTCACTGCCGCGGACATCCTTCAGCATTTTCCCTTTGGCGACATCCTGAATTCACTAAAGTATCTCTCTTTATCAGGAGGGCCCTGGCTGGATTATGGTAAGGAAGGTTGGGATGCGGACGACGAAGAAATTCAAAGCCCACCCACCACCCACTTCGTAGCCACTGTCGATGATTTAACCGACATTCTCGACTTCGACTCCGAAGACATCGACGGTATGGATGACGATGCAGGAGACGACCTAGAACCAGTGCCTACAGGGCACTGGAAGGCCACCTCATCATACGACATATACATGGTGGACATCCCAAAAGATGGGAATGGCGATGGAACAACGGAGGATGACCCCTCCAAGAAACAGCCCAAGCACCGGCGTTAGGGGCGCCGCTCTAAATCCCGCCACAGCAAAAACGGTGATTCCGGCACGGGAGACAATAACACCCCGGACAGTGCCACAGACAACCCCCTCCAACAGGATTCAGCGCAGGAGGATGGAGAAGCCAGCCCTCATGAGAGAGCGGCAGACAGAGAGGTAGAATACGATAATTACATGCCTCCCTCCAAAGACAAGGCAAGCCTCGACGACGACGAATTTGTCATTCCTGAGGATCCCGTCGAACAAGTGCATTTCAAACGCAGGCTTATGGCCACGGCAAGCAGCCTCAAGAAAAAGCAGCAATAGCTTAGAGCTGACCTAGACTTACTAGCCGACAGATGGATTGAAGTCCTTGCGGCCGAAGAGTACGAACTCGAACGTCCCTCCAAGAGCTACCCAAAATGCAGGATGCTACCTCGATTAGAGGAGGAAGCACCTATACCTACATCACCAGCGCATGATACGGCCGACCGGCCACCCCATGGCCGCGACAGAGAGGCCTCTCGGCCCTCCACTCAAGCCGCACCCCGGCGTTGCTCAAAGAATACCAAGGCGCGGGGAAATGCGCCAGACCTGCGAGATATATTGGAGGACAAGGCAAGGCAAACAAGATCGATCTACGGATCGCACGGGCGCCCCACGACACATGATGATAACCGTCACGCCGGATACAGCAATACCGGTCGGGCCGAACACAGTAGATAAAGCTCATTTGAGCTGCGTCGCGATATAGCCTAGTACAGAGGCGCCGCACACCCCCTATGCTTCACAGATGAAGTGATGGATCATCAAATCCCTGAGGGTTTCAAACCCGTAAACATTGAATCATACGATGGCACAACAGATCATGCGGTTTGGATCGAGGACTATCTCCTTCATATCCACATGGCCCGCGGTGATGATCTACACGCCATCAAATACCTCCCACTCAAGCTCAAAGCACCAGCTCGGCATTGGCTTAACAGCTTGCCAGCAGAGTCAATTGGTTGTTGGGAAGACCTGGAAGCCGCATTCCTCGACAATTTCTAGGGCACGTATGTGCGACCACCAGACGCCGATGACCTAAGACACATAATTCAGCAGCCAGAGGAATCGGCCAGACAATTCTGGACACGGTTCCTAACTAAGAAAAATCAAATTGTCGACTATCCGGATGCAGAGGCCCTTGCAGCCTTCAAACATAACATCCGCGACGAGTGGCTTGCCCGGCATCTAGGACAGGAAAAGCCGAAATCCAAGGCAGCCCTCACAACACTCATGACCCGCTTTTGCGCGGGAGAGGACAGCTGGCTAGCTCGTAGTAACAACATGACCAAGAGCGCTGGTAATTCGGATACCAAGGACAGCAATGGCAGGTCGCGTCGCAACAAGCAAAAGCGACGCACTAATGGCGATAATGCTGAGGATACGGCAGTCAATGTCGGATTCAGAGGCTCTAAACCCGGTCAGCGGAAAAAGCCATTCAAAAGAAATACTCCGGGCCCGTCCAGTTTGGACCGAATACTCGATCGCTCGTGCCAGATACACGGCACCCCCAAAAAACCAGCCAACCACACCAACATGGATTGTTGGGTGTTCAAGCAGGCAGGCAAGTTAAATGCCGAAAACAATGACAAGGGGCTGCATAGCGATGACGAGGAGGAGCCCCGGCTGCCAAACAATAGAGGACAGAAGGGCTTCCCCCCACAAGTGCAGACGGTGAACATGATATACGCAACCCACATACCCAAAAGGGAGCGGAAGTGTGCACTAACGGACGTATATGCGATGGAGCCAGTCGCCCCAAAGTTCAACCTGTGGTCCTCCTGCCCGATCACTTTTTATCGAAGGGACCACCCCACTAGCATCCGCCATGGCGGATTCGCCGCATTGGTTCTAGACCCAATCATTGACGGATTTCACCTCACCAGAGTCCTGATGGACGGCGGCAGCAGCCTGAACCTGCTTTATCAGGATACAGTGTGCAAAATGGGCATAGACCCCTCAAGGATTAAACCCACAAAGACGTCCTTTAAAGGCGTCATACCAAGTGTAGAGGCCAACTGTACAGGCTCAGTTACACTTGAAGTGGTCTTCGGATCCCCAGATAACTTTCGAAGCGAGGAATTAATCTTCGACATAGTCCCGTTCCGCAGCGGCTATCACGCACTGCTCGGACGAACCGCATTTGCAAAGTTTAATGCGGTGCCGCACTACACATACCTCAAGCTCAAGATGCCAGGCCCTCGAGGAGTCATTACGGTCAACGGAAACACCGAACGCTCTCTCCGAACGGAGGAGCATACGGCGGCCCTCGCGACGGAAGTACAAAGCAGCCTCTCAAGGCAATTCTCGAGTCCGGCTATTAAACGTCCGGACACCGTCAAGCGCGCCCGGAGTAACCTACAACAAGACCGCCTGGCACATTCTGAGCACGCGTAGCAACGCGGCCCCAACCCCAGCCCTCGCAAAATCGCGAAACCAGTACTACGCGTACATAATTACGCTCTGGAAATACCATGGGCATAGGGGGAGGGGCACTACCACGGCATGCCCAGAATGCAGCTCAACCGCACTAGGGGCTCCCGATTGTGTCATTCTTTTTTTTCTTACTTTCAGGACTCCGTTCTCCAGAAGCCCTGTCCGGCATTAGAATCGCCGAACACACGATGCAACAGCCAGGGAAGCAGAAAGCTACGTCGAGTGTCCAGGTGGTCTCTATAACGAGCAGTATACTTGTTTCACATATCATCCCGCAGCTCGCCCCTGGAGGGGGACATGTCAAATAGTCCCGTCCCTTGCTTATCGCACTATTTGTATCGTTCTGCTTTTATCGCAGCCTTTTCGAATAAACAATGCATAGCTTTTGCCTATTCTTGCATTCCTTTTCTTTATATATGTTCACTAATGACATGTGGCACCTGTACACTTTGGTACGGCCAAATACACCAGGGGCTTCAGTACCCCAAAATACGGTGTGATAAGTCCGAACACTTTCACAAGTGCGGCACCCCGAACTTATAGCATTATATGCATCGGCTCCGAATCATGTCTTGGGTCAATAGTTGGGTTTGCCTGGCTCCCATGTTTTGGTACCTTACGGTCCATTATATCGGCTAAGGTAGCGCTGGGAGAACCACTGCGATTGTGCCCAGTTGATCTGACCGTCATGATAGGGCGAGAGCCGGTTGCTGTTCGAGAGGTTTTCGAGTCCCTAAAGACTTATGCCGCTTAGAGCGAGGTGTCGGATTTGTCCGGCCTAGGCATGGATAGCGCCCCAAACTCGGTCTTCCGAATACTAGGGGCTTCACCAAAATTTAAAATTATAGAATTCTATGGCTAAGTGAGAGTGTTCAAGCATTATAGTCCGGTTGCCTTGTTCGTTGCGTTGAGTGCCTCCCTCGAAGGACCCAAGAATGGGAAAAAGAGCGCTCAAGTTTATCCCGAACACCGCACTCGTGGCATGGGGGCAGAAGCCGACGACTCGCCATCTCTCAAATTTAATAAACGGCCGCACAGAAGGTAATATTTTAAATTCAAAAGCGTTGCTTAGTGCATATGAACAAGTTTTCAGCATACAGGATAACAAATGCGAGTTTGCTCAATAATTACATCTTTGGAGCATTCATCCGCTATAAGGCGGGCACCCTTTAGGATGCCCTCATAATAGATCTCGGGCTTGCGATGCTCCTTGCCCGGCGGTGGTCCGTCCGTCACAAGCTTCTCAGCGTCCATCTTACCCCAGTGCACTTTAGCACGGGCAAGGGCCCTACGGGCACCTTCAATGCATACGGAGCGCTTGACGACTTCAAGCCATGGACAGGCGTCCACCAGCCGCCTCACCAGCCCGAAGTAGCTCCCAGGCATGGCCTCCCTAGGCCACAGCTGAACTATGAGGCCATTCATGGCCTGTTCGGCCATCTTATGGAGCTCGACCAGCTGCTTCAGCTGGTCGCTCAAGGGCACCGGGTGTACGGCCTCAGCATACTGAGACCAGAACACCTTCTCCGTCGATCTCCCCTCCTCGGCCCGGTAGAATGCGGCAGCGTCGGACACACTGCGGGTGTCGGGGGTTGGGTGCGACATATACCAAAGGATGGCTTATCATGGTGGGGGCGAGTAGAAAAACGTCGCCGGTGCCTGGAAACGGGATGAGGCGCAAACATGCACACCGGCGAATCTTACCCAGCTTCGGGGCTCTCCAGGGAGATAACACCCCTACTGCTGCTCTGCGGGGTCTCCGCATGGTCACTATGGCAAAATGGTTACAAGGGTGCTCCTAGAGCTGTATCGGGAGGCAAGAGGGAGCTAGGCTGGCTCTCTCCTCCCCTGTCTATGTGTCTAACTCTATCGAAGGCTGAACCCTTTGCATGGGTGTCCCGGGGGTTTATATAGGCCTACCCCCCGAGGGTACAATAGTAATCTGACTGGGTGTGGCCCCCAGCCGTCTGTCTCTCATGCCACCGTCCTTCCCGCCGGCTTCTGGGGCCCGTCGACTGGTGGGTCCCGCGGACAGGCCGAACACTATGCGGCGCTCCTGATGACGTAGGCTCGGTCATGGGGCCGTGGCAACAGTGCCGCCGTCTGTCAGGCGATCACTGTCGCCACTCCCCATCCAATCTGGTTTATGGCTTGTGGGGCCCTGGCGGGGAGGCGGCCGACTTCGTGGAGGCCGACTCCCACAGGGCCGTCTTCTGGCGCTCTGGCCGTCTCTGGTTCACCCACTGACCGGTGGCCCTGCGATCTCTGCGCCGTACAGGCCGGTGTCGTGGGTACAGTGCGTCACGCACTATGGCTGAGGTCAGGGGAGGCATGGCAACAGTGTCGCGCCTCGCCGGAGATCTCCCGGCGATATGGCTCACTGTAGCCATGCCAACCCCTCGTAGGCAGGAAGGGACGGCCACGTCGGGGCCGTGCCCTGCATTGGTCTCTGTGAAATGTCGCGGGCCGACTCCCATAGTCGGCACTCCTGGAGGTCGCAAGCTGGGAGTCGGCTTGCTTTAAAGTCGCCGTCTGGGACTCGGCTTTTCGGGAGATCGCCCTCTGGAACTCGGCCTCTCCGAAGGTCGCCGGCTGGGACTCGGCCAGAGGGGCGCGGCCTGCCCCGATGTCTTGAAAGATCCTGGGTCCCGGGTCGGCCTACCCGTGGCCCATTACTCCGACAGTAGTCCCCGAAGCTGGTGAAACCCTGCGGGCGCCGCCTCGTGGGGCTTCAACAGTTTCAATCTTCCCAGCGCCGATTCTGAGACTCGGCCGCCATTTCTTTGGGCCGACTCGCCGAAGTCGGACTTGTTCAGCGAGGGGCCATTATTCGTAAGTCGCGGCGGGAAAACAGGCAGCGTATCAGATACGCTTCCCTGCCACTATTGAGATGGTCCAATCGCGCGGCGCCACGTGGGGAGGATAGTCTGCCCACCCACGCGCGCGACGGGACGGGCCGCCAGGTGGGGCCCGCCATTATCGTGCCTCGGCTTCCGAGCGGATCTGCTGCGGCTGCGGACGGTTGGCATCCCCACGTTGTTACTGCGCGCAGTAACTTCGTGGGGTAAATCGTGGGCGGCGTGGGGCTTCGGGCGCAGTTAATCCCACGTCTGCCCCCTCGGCTCCTCAGCCCGTAGGGCTATAAATAGGCGGGGAGGAGCGGGGCAGCACTACGCGCACACCCACTCCCCCGCTCTCCTGCCTTCTCTTCATCCTCCGCTGCGAGCCAACGCATCCTCCCTCGTCGGTGATGAGCTCCTCCTCCGCCGTGCCCCCCGCCACGCGCTCCGGCGTGTGGGACGGCTCGGACGTGGAGGCGGAGCACATCGAGTTTCTCCGCCGGACCCGCCGCCTCCCCGGTGCAGACCTAGTGCACGCCCGTCCTGCGCCGGCGGGAGAGATCCGGCCCGCGCCGGAGGAGGGCGAGCGGGTCGTCTTCCGCTCGCACCTAATGCGCGGGCTGGGGCTGCCGGCGAGCGGGTTCTTCCGCTCGTTTCTGGAGTTCCATAAACTTCAGCCGCACCACCTCACCCCAAATGCGGTGGTGCTGCTTTCCGCCTTTGCCACTCTGTGCGAAGGCTACCTCGGTGTTCTCCCCACCCTCGAGCTGTGGGGAGAATTTTTCTCTTCGAAGCTCGGTAATCAGGCCGCCGGCACGCCAGCTCAGTGCGGCACCTACATCGCGGTGCGGCGCTCAACGGCCGACAACCCTTTCCCTCCCATCTCGTTGGTGAAGTCGGTGAAGATGTGGCAGCGATCTTACTTCTATGTGAAGAACGTCTCCACCGACGACGACTGGGTCAATTTGCCGCCCTTCGACCCCGAGCCTCTGACTGGCAGGCTTGCCAGTTGGTCCCACCGGTCCAAGTCGCTGTCCCCCTCCGGAGCCGGCTCCATGGTGCGACTCCGAGTTCTGCTGCAGTCGGAGGGCCTCGTCGGATCCGATCTTCTGGCCACCTTCGTGGCGCGCCGAGTCCTCCCGCTCCAGGGCCGGCCTCACCTCATCTGTCAGATGAGCGGCCGCCACGATCCGAGCCGGTTGTGCACCAAGGAAATGCCCCGCGGGGAGGTGGCGAACTTGGTGAACCACATCGCGCACTGCGAGTTCACGGAGAACTGGCAGTTCGGCAAGGAGCCGTACTCGCGCGACAACCCCTCTCCAATGGTAAGTCGCATCCTTCTGTAGTTTGATCTTCTTTGCAGCCGACTCCAGCCTCTAATCATCATTGTTGGTTTCTTCTGGGCAGAATCCCTTCACGGCGCCTGCAGCCGGCGCCATGAGAGAGCCCCGCGACTACGTCCCAGATCGCAAGGACAGCGACGTCAACGACCCCGACTTGGGGGCGGCGGCGCTAGAGGCCGACGCCGAAGGCGGCGCTGGAGGCCGACGCCGAAGGCGACGGAGAGGGGGCGGACGGCGGCCTCAGGCCGTCGGCCACCTTCGCCGACTGGCCCGAGGACGACGTCGACGCGGAAGTCGTCCCGCGCCGCCAGCCGAGGGCCGGCCCCTCCGGCCAAGTTGGCGCGAAGAGGCGTCACGCCGGGCCGAGCGCGCCCGGCGGCAAACAGAAGAAGTTCAAGGGGGCGGCCGCCGCGACCAAGCGGGAGGAGGCGGCCGCGAAGGCCAACTGCTTTCGAAGGGAAGTGAGAAGGCCCCCGCTAGTTTCCGCGTAAGTCTTTTTCACTCTTTCATTTTCTTCGTTCGATCTTATCCGAGTCTTTTTGATTCTCTCTCTGCCCTTCACCAGAGCTCCCCTCTCCCTTGAGAGAGCCGCCGTCCCCTCTGTCATGGGGTCGGTAGAGACGTCTGCCAACACCCGGCGGGTCGATCCCGCCGCCGACCTTCGGGAGGCGAAGGAACGGAACGCGCGGGAGAAGCGCGACGAGGAGGAGGCCGACCGTCTGGAGAAGGCGGAGGCCGAAAAGGCGGCTGCCAATGCCCAGAGGAAACTGGAGGAGGCCGAAAACGCCGCCGCGGCGATACGACGTGCTGAGGAGGCCGCGCGTCGCCGCTCGGCGATGCTCATCCCTCCGTTGTCGTAGGCGCCGCCGGCTCCTGAGTTCACGGGGCAGACCGGAGAGGTCGGCACCGAGAACCCTCTCGTGGAGGAGGGCGGCGAGGCTTCAGGCTCGGACACCCACGCGCCGCCTCCGCCATCGTCTAGGAGGCCGCATGGTAAGCAGCCGGTGGACCTGCAGGATCCACCGACCACGGACGATGCCGAGGCGCGGTTGCTTCTTCAAGTCGCCGTGCCGGCGCGCCGCCGGCTTGAGAGGACGAGCTCGGCGCCGTGAGCTCGGGAGACTGGCGCGGCCAGCTCGGCGAGTCTGGACGTCGAGGCCTCCAGTGCCGCACCCACCGGCTGGTTGCGCGGAGGCGGCACCGGCCCGCCGAACCAGGCCCTCCTGGACGTCCAGGCAAAGCTGCGCGCAGAAAGCGACGCCCTCCAAGTCAGCACCAGAGTGCATCTGGCCGTGAGGACATCCGTCCGAGTAAGCTTCCTTCTCTTTTTTAATTTCTGTCTTTCTCTGTGGGGGCGCGCCAGCGCACCCACTGGGTGTAGTCCCCGAGTTCCGGGCCGGCTGCTGCGCAGGTGGTTCGGAACTCCTCCTGGCGAGCTCCGAGTTCTAACTTTTTCCTTTGCCGGCTTTTTGTAGGAATATCATAACCTCCACGCCGCTATCTTCAACTGCAATGTCGAGGAGCTGAATAAGCGGATTGCCGACTTGACGGAAAGCATGGGTGAGCTCTTTTCTTCCTTCTTCGCGGGGGCGCGCTGGCGCACCCGCGGGCTGTAGTCCCCGAGATTCGGGCCGACTGCTGAGCAGTCGGGCCGGATCTCCCCGGCGATCTAACTTCTTTCTTCTTCGCGGGGGCGCGCTGGCGCGGCCGCGGACTGTAGTCCCCGAGATTCGGGCCGACTGCTGAGCAGTCGGGCCGGATCTCCCCGGCGGTCTAACTTATTGATGACTTTTCTTGTCTTCTTCTTCGTTTTTCAGGCGCCAACGCCGCCCTCCAGGAGCAGCTGGGCGAGGCCAACACTGCTCGCCGTGCCAAGGAGGAGGAGTGCGACAGGCTCGCCACAGAGCGCGATCTGCTGGCGACGCAGCTTGCCGAGCAGAAGGAGTTGCTCCGGAAGGCGCAGGACGACGCCAAGTCGCGGGAGGACGCCCTCATGGCCGAGTTCGAGGTCGAACGCTCCGCCTGGACTGATCGGGAGGCGATGCTGACCTCCGGCTACCACGAACTCAAGGACATCGTCGATGGTAAGTTTCTTTTGCTTCTTTTGGTCTTCCGACTTCGTGTCAGGCCGATTTCTGATTTTTCCGACTATCTTCTTTTTTGTCTTCTTTCCCGGTCATTCACAGGCCGTCCCTCTGGCCATCGAGACGGCTCGGGAGGCGCGAAGGGCGAAGGGGGAGGTGATCGCCGCCAACGCCCCCCGAACCATCGACGAGCAGCTTCTGAGCATCGGGGCTCATCTTCGTCCTGCTCACCGCCTGCTGCGCCGTCTTCAGCGTGCCAGTGCCCAGGTGGTTGCCGCCCTGTGGTCGGACGTGCCTGCTCTTCGCACCGCCAGTCGGACCGCCGACTGGCTGGAAGTCGCCGCTGGCCGCCTTGAGGCTTGGAAGGGCTCCTCGGCCCGGGCCGGAGCACGCCGGGCCTTGGAGTTCATCAAGGCATGGTACCCAGGGCTGGACCTAGACTGCCTGGTCGCGTTTCGGTCAGAAGCCCAGGCCGAGCTGGAGGCCGCAGAAGGCGCCCTTGTCGAGCGCGCGGCGGCCATCGCCGAGTACACGGACACCAGCGTCTTCGTGCCCGAGCGGACTGAAGGCGGCGAGGAGGCACCGCCGGACTGGTTCGGGATGAACCCGGAGTACGAGGAAGACTCGGCGGAGGTGATCGACTCCAGCGCCGAGGAGGAGGATGAGTCGGAGGACGGAGGCGAGGAGGAGGCGCCAGAAGACGAAGCAGGCAGCTAGCCTCAGCCCGATCGCGCCTCCAGCAACGAGCCGCGCAGGGACAAGGCGACCGCCGCCGGAGGCGACCAGGCTGAGACCGCCCAGCCGACTGCCCCGGCGTCCGACACCGCCGTCACCTCCGATCCTCCAGCTCCAGAGGCCGCCTCCTAGACTGCTTCTGTTTATCTGTCTTCATTAATCTTTTTGAAAGACTTGTTAGGTTCGAACAATTCCACCCACGGGGTGTATCCTGAATTCTTATTCGGAGATTCGGCCGAGGGCCTATGTAAATATTTATCTAATTTCCGCCTTTCCCTGCTTGTTGCTCCTTAGACTTTTTTCCTTTGCCGCTTTCCTTTAGTTGCTGCCTTGCCGGCTGGGCAGCCGCTCCGCGGACTGTCGCCAGGTCAAGTGCTTGGCTACTTCAGGAAGGCAAGTACTTAGCCATTTAGAGTTTCTCCAGCAAGTCGGCTAGAAAGCGACAGGCCGACTATTCGAGAGTCGGCTATCCTTGATAAAAGTCGAGACGGTGAGCCGACTGCTCATGAGCCGGCTTGGTGGGGGGAGGCTGGTAGCCGGCTTGGGCTATGCGTAAGCTTTTAGGTCCTTAGCCATTTTTCATGCGTGTGCTTGTTCTTGCTTGTCCCCTGCCTACCGACAGTCGCTCTGCGAGCTGCGGCTTTCGACAGGAGACGGCTTGAGCGCAACACATTACTTGTCTGACCGCAGGAAGCATTTCATAGCGCAAGACGGCGAGTCCCCGGGCCGACTAGTCGGACCCGGTGCCAGACAGTATGATAAAAAGGAGCAGCATATTCGGAAGCGTAATTCTTATCATACAGATAATCAAAAAGGCAGTCCCCGAGCTCGTCCCGGGGGGCCTAAGGTCTTAGTACTTTAATACAAAGAGGGTAGTGCGATACATACTGCATCAACTGTAAAATCTTCAAAGAAGATTCGCGTTCCACGGGCGCTCTATTTCTTTGCCGGAGTCGTCCCTCTTGCGCGCTCGAGGCTTCTGAGCGTCAATCAGATAGTAGGCGTCGTTCCCTAGCACCTTGCTGATGATGAAGGGACCTTCCCAAGGTGCCGACAACTTGTGCTGGACGGCTGTTCTCTGAATCAGCCGGAGCACAAGGTCGCCCTCTTGGAACGATATTGGCTTGACCTTGCGGTTGTAGTATCGGCGTAGACTCTGCTGGTAGATGCCGGATCGACTGAGTGCCAACAGTCGGCCCTCTTCCAGCAGATCGACGCTGTCTTGGCGTGCTTCTTCGGCTTCCTCTTCGGTGTACATGGAGACTCGTGGAGAGTCGAACTCTATATCCGTCGGGATGACGGCTTCGGCACGGTAGACGAGGAAGAAAGGCGTGAAGCCGGTTGACTTGTTTGGGGTTGTGCGCAGACTCCAGAGGACGGCAGGCAGCTCTTCGACCCAACAGCCGGCCGAACGCTCGAGTGGTTCGACCAATCGAGGCTTGATGTCGGACAGGATGAGGCCGTTGGTTCGTTCCACCTGGCTGTTTGACTGCGGATGGGCAACACACGCTAAGTCCAGTCGGATGCCCTGCGTCGCGCATAAATGAGCCTAGGCGCCCTTGGCAAAGTTTGTGCCATTGTCGATGATGATGCTGTGCGGTATGCCGTACCGCACCGTGATGTCGGCAATGAAGGTTACTGTTGTAGGCCCATTCAACTTTTTGATGGGCTTTGCTTCCACCCACTTGGTGAACTTGTCCACCGCGACAAGCAGATGAGTTTGGCCGCCTCGGGCCGTCTTGAATGGTCCTACCATGTCCAGGCCCCAAACTATGAAGGGCCAGGCGATGGGGATTGTCTTCAGTGTGGAAGCCGGCTGAAGGGGCTTGGAGCGGAACATTTGGCACCCCTTGCACTTTTGGACTAGTTCTTTAGCTTCTTCCAGGGCAGTCGGCCAAAAGAAGCCGTGCCGAAAGGCTTTGGCCACGAGCGCCCTCGAAGCCGCATGGTGGCCGCACCCGCCCTGATGGATGTCTTTGAGAATCGCTTGGCCTTGTTCTGATTCCACGCAGCGCTGGTAGACACCAGTGACACTGCGCCTGACTAGCTCTCTGTTGACTATGGTGTATGCTACTGCTCGGCGCTGCACTTGCCGAGCCGAGATCTCATCTGTTGGTAATTCTTTGCTCACTAGAAACTTGAGGATGGGCTGCGCCCATGAAGGTGCTGCTATCTCTTCAGCTGCTACCACAGCGACTTGGACAAGGGTGGCTGGGCTGGGAGGCGGCGGGTTGGAGTCTGCGGCCGTTTGCTGAATTGACGGAATCTCTGGGCCGACTGGGGCAGCTCCCAGGCCGACTGGCGCAGTCCCCGGGCCGGGCTCGAAAGTCCCCGGGCCGACTGGTGCAGTCCCCGGGCTGGGCTCTGAAGTCCCCGGGCCGACTGGCGCAGTCCCCGGGCTGGTTTCAACTATGGCTTTCTTGAGGTCGCCTGCTGGGGCCTTGGAGTCGGATCCGACTATTTCTGGCGGAGCCGGCACGAAGATGGAGTCTGACTCTGGTGAAGGTTTGATAGACGGCTTGAGGAGGCACTGAAGGGTGGCGCCAGAAGGTATCGCTTGGCGATTGGAGCCGACTCGTGCCAAGGCATCTGCTTGATCGTTGTCATTTCTTGGCACGTGAAGGAATTCACACCCCTTGAAATATCCACTGAGTTGCTGCACCAGGAAGCAGTAGCTTGCCATGTTTGCATCTTTGGCGTCCCAGTCGCCGGATGATTGCTGAACCACCAAGTCGGAGTCGCCATAGCACATGATCCGGCGAATGCCGAGTTCTTTGGCAAGCCGGAGCCCATGGATGAGCGCTTCATATTCGGCGACATTGTTGGAGGCGGCGAAGTGGATTTGCAGCACGTATTTGAGCTTGTCGCCCTTAGGGGAGGTGAGGACAACGCCAGCTCCAAGGCCGGTGCGCATCTTGGAGCCGTCGAAATGCATCCGCCAATGAGTGGAGTCGGGCGCTGGCGGCAGGTACTGGGTCTCGGCCCAGTCGACGAGGAAGTCGGTCAGCGCCTGCGACTTGATGGCGGTGCGGGGCTGGTAGTAGATGGTGTAAGGGGCTAGGTCAATAGCCCATTTGGCTACTCGGCCGGAGGCGTCTCGGCTTCCAATGATCTCGGCGAGTGGAGCGGTGCAAACCACAGTGATTGGATGCTCTTGAAAGTAGGGCTTCAGCTTCTTGGCGGCAAAATGTATGCCGTAACACATCTTCTGATAGTGAGGGTAGTTTTGCTTGGAGGTCGACAGTACCTCGCTCAGGTAATATACCGGTCTCTGGACTGGGAGCGCCTTGCCTTCCTCCTTGCGCTCGACTACGATGACCGTGCTGACTACTCGGCTGGTGGCGGCGATGTACAAGAGCATGGGCTCTTTGGGAGTCGGAGCCACCAACATGGGGGGAGTAGTCAACATCTTTTTCAGGTGGAGAAATGCCTCATCTGCCTTGTGGTTCCACTCAAAAAAGGTGGTCTTCTTCATTAGTTGATACAAGGGCAGAGCTTTCTCGCCCAGCCGACTGATAAAACGGCTGATGGACGCCAAGCAGCCGGTGAACTTCTGCACATCCAACAGTCGGCTGGGTACCTCCATTCTCTCAATGGCCTTGATCTTCACGGGGTTGCACTCTATGCCGCGTTCGGAGACCAGGAAGCCAAGGAGCTGGCCGGCTGGGACTCCGAAAACGCACTTCTTGGGGTTGAGCTTGATCCGGAATCGGCGCAGATTTTCAAAGGTCTCTTTGAGGTCTTCCAGCAGCGTCCCACGCTTTTCCGTCTTCACCACCACGTCATCCACATAGACGTGGGCGTTTCGGCCGAGTTGCTTGAGGAGGCACTTCTGCATGCAACGCTGGAAGGTGGCGCCGGCATTCCTTAAGCCGAACGTCATCGTCAGGTAACAGAAGGCCCCGAACAGCGTGATGAATGCGGTCTTCAGTCTGTCCACTGGATTCAGCTTGATCTGGTGGTATCCTGAGTATGCATCTAGGAAACTCAGCAGCTCGCATCCGGCTATGGAGTCTATCACCTGTTCAATCCTTGGCAGAGCAAACGGGTCCTTCAGGCAGGCTTTGTTGAGGCTTGTGTAGTCGATGCACATCCGCCACTGCTTGTTCTTCTTCAGCACCAAAACCGGGTTTGCCAGCCATTCTAGAAAAAACACTTCCATGATGAAACCGGCTGCCAAGAGCCGGGCTATCTCTTCTCCAACAACTCTTCTTTTCTCTTCTGATAGGCGGCGCAAAGGCTGCCTGACGGGCTTCATATCTGGCCTGACGTGTAGCTTGTGCTCGGCGAATTCCGTCGGTACACCCGGCATGTCCTTGGGGGACCATGCAAAAATGTCCCGATTCTCACGGAGGAAATCGACGAGCTCGCCTTCCTATTTGCTGTCAAGGCATGTGCCTACGACAGCGTATCTCTCTGGGTGCTCTGGGTCCAAGGGTATCTTCTTGGTTTCTTTGGCCGGCTTGAATGATCCTTCTACCTCCAACTCCTTGGGCTCGGGCGACATATCTGGCTGCTTTCCGGCCATCGCCACGACTCGGTCAAGGAGCCGCTTCTCGGCCACGATCACCAAGGACTCGGCCAGCCGACTGCTCTCGACCGCGCAGGCGGACGACTTCTTGTAGTCGCCGGCTACGGTCAGAATCCCCTTGGAACTCGGCATCTTCATCTTGAGGTAGGCGTAGTGGGGAACCTCCATGAACTTGGCCAAGGCAGGTCGGCCAAGCAGAGCGTGGTACGGGCTCTCCAAATCCACCACCTCGAACCAGACCGGCTCTCAGCGGAAGTGATCTTTGTCTCCGAAGAGGACGTCTATCAGGATTTTGCCAATCGGCGAACAGGAGAGACCGGGTACAATTCCATGGAACACGGTGCGGCTGCTCTGCAGCTGTCTTCGCCTGATTCCTAGCTTCTCCATGGTGTCCTTGTACAGGATGTTTATGCTGCTGCCTCCGTCTATCAGGACTCGCGAAAAACGGGCGGCCCGCCTATCAGTGGCCAAGGTCGCACCTAGGACCAGGGCGTAAGATCCCGGACTCGGCATCACCACTGGGTGATCCGCACGCACAAGGAGAGCTGGCGCGGCTTGGGAGGTCGCTTGTATGTGCTTGTGAAGTTGGGGATGAAGGCTTCGGTGAAGTCGACCCAGCTGTTGATGCTGCGGGGCTTCAGGCTGTTCAGCCATGTCCGGGCCGTGCCCTGGAGCATGAGAGGAACGTACTTCACGGCAACTCGCTTGTTGCCGTTTGCTATGTTGACGGCTGTGGAGTAGTCTATCAGCCAGTCCTCCGGCTTCACGGAACCGGTGTACTTGGGGGTGTCTCGGGGGAGCATGAACCCTTTGGGGAAGGGCTCGTCTCTGATGCGGGGTCCGAAGCAAGGCGGACCCAGCTCGTCTTCTTCTTCCAGCGCCAGGGATCGGTGGAGTCGGTCGATCCGATGGCGGGCGTCATTCTCTCCGACTCCCTCTCGGCGGCCAAGGCGACCTCCAAGAGTCGGATGCTCAACAGGTGGCGGAGAAACTCGTCGTTCTCTTCGGGGCGGGGGAGGCAGATAATCGTCCCGCCGCTCTACTGCTCTCGGGCGGCCATCTTGGTCGCGCTCGATGGTGATGTGAGTCGGCTGTGACTAGCAACCGGCTCCTTCTCTTTCCTTCCGCGGACTCCGCTAGTCGGCGTCCGGGAGGTCGCGCCTTGATCTCGGCGGGGAGGTAAGTCGTCGTTTGGCTGCTGCAGCGCATCCGCGCGGCCGCCGGCCGCATTTTGCGCAGCCACCGCGTCGAGGAGCTGCTGGACTCGCTCCGTCATTACACGGCGCTCTTCGCCCTCAAAGTTCTTCAGCTCGTCAGTCGCCACTTGGGCGGCGCGGATATTCTCCGCGGGGGTGGCGTACACGGGGCGTTTCGCCCCGAGCAAGTCGGCGATGGCTGCGCCATGCTGTCGAACCGTACCCAGACGGCTCTGCCCAGTCGGGGCCGGCGAGCCGCCTACGGCGCGATCCATCTCGCGCTGGTATGCCTCTGACAAGCGCCTCATGCTTGCCAACTTCTTGGCGCCTTTGACGATCTGAAGGCGGCGTGCCTCCAGCATCTCGGCGTCCGCGTCCTCTGGAATGGGCGCGGTCAGGTCTTGCAGGGCCGCAGCTAGTGGGTCCTCGGTTTCTTCACCGGAGTACCCGCCGTGGCTGATGACGAGCACCTCCGTGACGTCGCTTCCGCCACTCTCCTCGTATGGAAGCGGCTCGTCGTAGACCACCATGTTGGTGGGGAAGATGTCAAGCGATATGGCGTCGGAGTCAACCAGCATCGGGTCGGAGGAGCCTACGGACTCCAAGTCTATGGCAGGCTCGCCGGCGACGTGGAGTTGGTCGAGGAGGACCGCAAGAAGGTTCTCGGGGCCACCCGTGCCTGTGCCGGATGCAGGCTCGTCGGAGAGGCGCACCTCGCCGATAAGTTCGGCGAGGCCGCTCGCAGCGCAGGCGGCTTCGGCGCCGCGCAGCGTGTCGATGCAGACTCCATCTGGCGAGCCTGGCTGGCTGCGCTCGCCAGGGAGGAAAAGGGTTCCCGTCCGGAACAGATCTCCGGACTACGGTGCACCTCGCCCCACGGTGGGCGCCAAATGTCGGGGGTTGGGTGCGACATATGCCAAAGGATGGCTTATCATGGTGGGGGCGAGTAGAACGTCGCCGGTGCCTGGAAACGGGATGAGGCGCAAACATGCACACCGGCGAATCTTACCCAGCTTCGGGGCTCTCCGGGGAGATAACACCCCTACTGCTGCTCTGCGGGGTCTCCGCATGGTCACTATGGCAAAATGGTTACAAGGGTGCTCCTAGAGCTGTATCGGGAGGCAGGAGGGAGCTAGGCTGGCTCTCTCCTCTCCTGTCTATGTGTCTAACTCTATCGAAGGCCGAACCCTTTGCATGGGTGTCCCGGGGGGTTTATATAGGCCTACCCCCCGGGGGTACAATAGTAATCTGACTGGGTGTGGCCCCCAGCCGTCTTTCTCTCACGCCACCGTCCTTCCCGCCGGCTTCTGGGGACCGCCGACTGGTGGGTCCCGCGGACAGGCCGAACACTATGCGGCGCTCCTGATGACGTAGGCTCGGTCATGGGGCCGTGGCAACAGTGCCGCCGTCTTTCAGGCGATCACTGTCGCCACTCCCCATCCAATCTGGTTTATGGCTTGTGGGGCCCTGGCGGGGAGGCGGCCGACTCCGTGGAGGCCGACTCCCACAGGGCCGTCTTCTAGCACTCTGGCCGTCTCTGGTTCACCCACTGACCGGTGGCCCTGTGATCTCTGGGCCGTACAGGCCGGCGTCGTGGGTACAGTGCGTCACGCATTGTGGCTGAGGTCAGGGGAGGCATGGCAACAGTGCCGCGCCTCGCCGGAGATCTCCCGGCGATACGGCTCACTGTAGCCATGCCAACCCCTTGTAGGCAGGAAGGGACGGCCACGTCGGGGCCGTGGCCTGCATTGGTCTTTGTGAAATGTCGCGGGCCGACTCCCATAGTCGGCACTCCTGGAGGTCGCAAGCTGGGAGTCGGCTTGCTTTAAAGTCGCCGTCTGGGACTCGGCTTTTCAGGAGATCGCCCTCTGGAACTCGGCCTCTCCGAAGGTCGTCGGCTGGGACTCGGCCAGAGGGGCGCGGCCTGCCCCGATGTCTTGAAAGATCCTGGGTCCCGGGTCGGCCTACCCGTGGCCCATTACTCCGACAGCGGGGTAGATCTGCGAATGCTCCTAGAGAGCTCCGGATTCGGGTAAGTAACAAGTAATTCACTTTCACGTGCTTGCTTTGCATAAAGAATGCTTTACCCGCCGCTATCTTCTTCATCGCCTCAATTTCCTGGAGGGCTTTTTGGGCTTCGGCCTTAGCAGATTTGGCGCTCTCAAGGGCCGAGGCGAGCTCGGACTCTCGAGTCTTTGAGTCACGCTCCAAACTCTCGTGTTTTTCCATGAGAGCCTGGAGCTCTTGCCGCACCTCCACCACCCGCGCCTCTTGCTTCTCTCACTCGGTGCGCTCCACGGCCGCATTGCTTTCAGCCTTGGACACCGCTTCTTTCAGGGTCACCACCTCGTTCGTGGCCCCTGCAATACTCACATTATTCCTTTCATTTTTTGCAACCACATCTTTTATATACTTCCATAAGGTATTACTTACCTTCCCTATCCTCGAGCTGCTTTTTGGCAAGGCCGAGCTCGTTATCAGACCGCTCGAGGCTCTGCTTCAATGCATTGACCTCTGCACTCAGTGCGGGAGAGGTTAGCAGCGCAGCCTGCATTCCTACATTGACATACTTATGTTAGACTCCTTCGTACATCTTTTAGATCCTCAGTTCGGCTTTTATTTCCAAACACCAAACTGAGCATCAGGGGCTACTGTCTATGCGGTAAAAAATTTACCTATCTTAAATACATACCTCAAAGCCTATTAGAAGGCTGGCACAGGCTTCAGTCAGCCCGCTCTTGGCGGACTGAACTTTCTGGATCACCACACTCATAACAGTGCGATGCTCCTCATCGATGGAGGCGCCGTTAAGTGCCTCCAGCAAATTATCTGGTGCCTCCGGTTGGACGGAGGTCACCGGCGTCGCAGTCTTGCCCTTCTTACATAGGGGCCGCCTGCCGGACTCCGGAACCACTGAAGGTTCCGGTGCGGAGTCTGGCCCAGGGCCGGACTTAGAGCCCTTTGGGGTTTTATCCCCTTTGCGCCTGGAGTCTGGGAGGTTGCCTTGCTGCGCCTCCTGGACCACGTCCTCCTGGCTGGGCCCCTTTTGGGACCCCACCTTGGTGTCATCCGCAGCGTGAGGAGAGGAGGCAGCCGGAAGTGAGGTGCTATTCACATCCGACGAACCCAGGGGGCCGCTCGTTGAAGCGTCGAGCTCGTCCTTGGGCGGGCTGCATGGTTATATTCGGCGTTAGAAGATACTGTGCAAAAAATGGAACACCATGAGTTATTCTGGAGTCCGAACACTTACGATTTCGCCAGGGGCTTGGCCCTCGGTGGCCACTCCTCTTCGTCGTCGGCGGCGTTGGTGGAGTAGTCCGGAGGAAGGGTTCTTCCCTTCTTGGACCATCCGGCCTCCCTAGTTGGGGCGGCCTTCCTTTTCTTCTCTCCCCATGCTGGGGGAGAGGCCTCTTTTTCCTCCTCCTCATATCCGCGGGAGGAGTCCGCCTTGGAGTCATCGGACGATGAGGCCGACACCACTTGGCGTCGGGCACTCTTTCGAGTGCCCATGGCCTTCTTCTCCGGCACCACATGAGGTGCCAGAACCAGCAGCCCCGTCAATCGGGCGTCCGCTAGGTCTTCTGGCAAGGGAGCCGGATAGTCAATCTGCCCAGACGTCTTCTGCCAATCCTGTCAAAGTTAAGGGAGATTAGATCCTACATAGATTCAAACTATGAAAAACAAGATTCCCGTAAAGGGGTAAAATAGCTTACCTCGTCGGCTTGACGCTGCGAGCTGAATCCGCGATCTTCGGTAGCGGATGCGGGAGCCTCAGCGCCCTTGAACAGCACCTTCCAGGCATCTTCATACGTAGTGTCGAAGAGCCTGCTCAAGGTTTGGTGTTGTGCCGGATCAAACTCCCACAAGTTGAAGGCCCGTTGTTGGCACGGGAGGATCCGGCGGATGAGCATGACCTGGACAACGTTGACAAGCTTGAGCTTCTTGTTCACCAGGTTTTGGACGTAGGTTTGGAGTCCGGTCAGCTCTTCTGAATTACCCCACGTTAGGCCCATCTCTTTCCAGGAGGTGAGCTGTGTAGGGAAGCCAGGTCGGAATTCGAGGGCCGCTGCCCATTTAGGGTAGCGCGGCTCGGTGATGTAGAACCACCCCGATTGCCACCCCTTTATGGTCTCCACAAAGGATCCCTCGAGCCATAAGACGTTGGCCATCTTGCCCACCATGGCACCTCCACACTCCGCTTGGCGGCCGCCCACTACCTTCGGCTTGACATTGAAGGTCTTTAGCCATAAGCCGAAGTGGGGCTGGATGCAGAGGAAGGCCTCGCACACGACGATGAACGCCGAGATGTTGAGGATGAAATTCGGGGCCAGATCGTGGAAATCCAGGCCGTAGTGGAACATGAGCACCCAGACAAATGGGTGAAGTGGAAAACCTAGTCCACGGAGGAAGTGGGTGAGGAACACCACCCTCTCATGGGGCCTGGGGGTGGGGATGAGCTGCCCCCTTGTCGGGGAGCCGATGCGCGATGTCGTTGGACAAGTATCTGGCCTTCCGCAGCTTTTTGATGTGCCCCTCCATGATGGAGGAGGCCATCCACTTGCCTCCCGCTCCGGACATGGCCGGGGAAGGTTGAGGCGGGATGTGAGGACTTGGGCGCTGGAGCTCGAGTGCGCGGAAATGGATGAGCAAAGGAGGAAGAAGGCATGTGTGAGAAAGTGGATCCTTATCCCCTTATATGGACGGACGAAGCTATGCGTCCCCGCCCGCCTGGTAAAACTCGCTTATCTCCCAAGCGCCGTAATCAATGGCGTGGTTGGGTTACCCACGCCCGTATTGATGAGAATCCCATAATAAGGGGACACGATCTCTGCTTTGACAAGACATGCCAAGGAAACCGCCTCGCTAAATGCGCTAAGGTGGGACAGTAAAAACAATTCGAATAAAGGCTTGGCCGTCGTGTGATGTCACGCTGCGGAATACGTCAGCAGATTGAATTTGTGTAAATATTATTCTCTCTACGGTGGTATGTGGAACTTATTTTGCAGAGCCGAACACTATCCTTGTGTTCAAAATCTTCTATGAAGTATTCGGAGGAGGAACCCGCCTTGCAATGCCGACGACAATATGCGCGCCGGACTCATCGTCATTGAAGCCTGGTTCAGGGGCTACCAAGGGAGTCCTGGATTAGGGGGTGTCCGGATGGCTAGACCATAGTCTTTGGCCGGACTCCTGGACTATGAAGATACAAGATTGAAGACTTCGTCCCGTGTCCGGATGGGACTTGCCTTGGTGTGGAAGGCAAGCTTGGGGATACGGATATGTAGATCTCCTACCACTGTAACCGACTCTGTGTAACCCTAACCCTCTTCGGTGCCTATATAAACCGGAGGGTTTTAGTCCGTAGGACGAACAACAATCATACCATAGGCTAGCTTCTAGGGTTTAGCCTCTCTGATCTCGTGGTAGATCTACTCTTGTACTACCCATATCATCAACATTAATCAAGCAGGAGTAGGGTTTTACCACTAGTAGAAAAAGGGTCAAACGTGAAGCACATTAGTGCCGGTTTGTATTAGAGCCGGCACTAATGTATACATTAGTGCCGGTTCCAATGGCTAGCCGGGCCGCTCTCATTAGTACCGGTTCGTGGCTAGCCATTAGCACCGGTTCGTGCCACGAACCGGTACTAATGAGCGTGGTGGCAGGATGTTGTCAGTTTGGGCCCCCTCCAGCACCTTTAGTACCGGTTCGTGCCACGAACCGGTACTATAGGTCCTCCTGCATATAAACCCTTCGTCCAGCTTGCTCTGTTCTTCCCCCTTTCCCCTCTCCTCTCCTCTCTGTTCTTCCTCTTCCCCTCGAGCTCACCACAAAATTTGCCCAAAATTTGTCAAGATTTGAAGGCCCCCATCCATTCAAATGATCACAAAGGTTAGCAACTTTGTCCTTTCATCTCTCATTGCTAGATTAGCTCTTGCAATGCTTTATATAGTTACTAATTTGTGAGTTTAGTAATTTGGGAGGAAATATATATATGTGCTAGTATTTGATTTATATGCAATTTGAGGTCAAAAATAACACTTAGTTTGCATATGTAGGTGTGGTTTACTTAGTGCCTTCTAAATCTCCATCGTAACCACCGTCGATCGCCCGCACCGTCCCGTCACCGGCACCACCTTGTGGTGAGCCTCTTGTTCATGTAATTTTATATAAAAAATTGATGTTTGTGTGATTTGGATATATAGTTAATCATGTAATAATTATCTTACCCGTACGTTGTTTGTTATACATAGTGCCATGGTTTTGATATCCGTCCCCGTCGGCCCTCGTCCTTGTTATGATTCGGATGTGGTATATTCTCTTTTAAAACTATTAGTTTCATTTCGTGTTTATGACAAATTATGCCCATCAAGTTGACATAGATATTTTTATCTAGGAGGTATGTGAACCGGAAATTCCAACCGACCCTATTGTCGAGAGGTTAAATTTAGTTGAAAGAGAAAACGAGTACTTGAAAGAAAAATTGAAAAGAATTGAGGGGGAGAAGATGGAATTGGAGTTGCATGTTGCCGATGTCGTCGATGATCACAAGATCAAGATGGAGAAAATGCGCTTGAAGAATAGAAAGATTAGAAAATATGCCATCGATAGTGAGGCTTGGTATCATTATGCTGTTGGATCAATTGTTACCTTAGTTGCGATCTTGATCGCATTTGTTGTTGCATTTAAATGCTTTAGCTAGAGAGTTATTTGTTTGTTGCATTTAAGTGTTGTATGAACTTTATGTATGAACTTGTATTAATTTGTTCTATTCGGTGTTGTGTAATGAAGATGAGCCGGCAATGGATGTACGATGACCGATGCTCACCCCAGTTTGTTGAGGGCATGCATACTTTTCTGCTTGTGGCTGAGGCAAACAAGCGGGCGGATGGTTTTATGCCTTGTCCATGTGGTGTCTGTAAGAATGGTCACAATTACTCTACGTCAAGAACCATTCACGTCCACCTGTTTGAGTCCGGTTTCATGCCCCACTATAATGTTTGGACCAAGCACGGAGAAAGAGGGGTTATGATGGAAGACAATGAAGAAGAAGAGGACGACGACAGCTATCCTGGCCATGGGTTCCCTGAATACGATGATATAACAATGGGGGAAGAAGCTGAGCCGGTAATGTGGGAAGAAGCTGAGGCGGCAATGCGGGAAGAAGCTGAAGAAGAGGCATCAGATGAGCCCGTTGATGATCTAGGTCGGGCCATTGCCGATGCAAAGAGAAACTACGCAAGTGATTTGGAGAAGAAGAAGTTGTAGCGCATGTTAGAGGATCACAAAAAATTGTTGTACCCGAATTGCGTAGGTGACAAGAAAAAGCTGGGCACCACACTGGAATTGCTGCAATGGAAGGCAGAGAATGGTGTATCTGACAAGGGATTTGGAAAGTTGCTGGTAATGATAAAGGATATGCTTCCAAAGGACAACGAATTGCCCGAGAGTACGTACGAAGCAAAGAAGGCTGTCTGCCCTCTAGGGTTAGAGGTGCAAAAGATACATGCATGCCCTAATGATTGCATCCTGTACCGCGGTGAGTACGGGGATTTGAACGCTTGCCCGGTATGTGGTGCATTGCGCTATAAGATCAGCCACGATGAGCCTGGTGATGTCGAGGGCGAGCGCCCCAGGAAGAAGATTCCTGCCAAGGTGATGTGGTATTCTCCTATAATACCACGGTTGAAACGTTTGTTCCAAAACAAAGAGCATGCCAAGGTGATGAGATGGCACAGAGAAGACCGTAAGAAAGACGGAAAGTTGAGAGTACCCGCTGATGGGTCGCAGTGGAGAAAAATCGAAAGAAAGTACGGGAAGGAGTTTGCAGATGACGCAAGGAGCGTATGGTTTGGTCTAAGCGCAGATGGCATTAATCCTTTTGGGGAGCAGAGCAGCAACCATAGCACCTGGCCTGTGACTCTATGTTTGTATAACCTTCCTCCTTGGTTGTGCATGAAGCGGAAGTTCATTATGATGCCAGTGCTCATCCAAGGCCCTAAGCAACCCGGCAACGACATTGATGTGTACCTAAGGCCATTAGTTGAAGAACTCTTACAGCTGTGGAATGGAACAGGTGTACGTGCGTGGGATGAGCACATGGGGGAAGAATTTGACCTCAAGGCGTTGCTGTTCGTGACCATCAATTATTGGCCTGCTCTCAGTAACCTTTCAGGACAGACAAACAAGCGATACCGCGGATGCACGCACTGTTTGGATGATACCGACAGTATATATTTGAATAGTTGTAAGAAGAATGTGTACCTGGGACATCGTCGATTTCTTCCGAGCAGGCATCCCGTAAGAAAGAAAGGCAAGCATTTCAAAGGTGATATTTGGACGAAGCCTCGCCATCGTACGAAGCCTCGCCATCGTACTGGTGCTGATGTACATGATATGGTCAAGGATTTGAAGGTGATATTTGGAAAGGGTCCTGGCGGACAACCTGTTCCGAAGGACGCGTCCGGACGCGCACCCATGTGGAAGAAGAAATCTATATTTTCGGACCTGCCATATTGGAAAGACCTAGAGGTCCGCTCCGCAATCGACGTGATGCACGTCACGAAGAATCTTTGCGTGACCCTGCTTGGCTTCTTGGGCGTGTATGGGAAGACAAAAGATACACCTGAGGCACGGGAGGACCAGCAACGTATGCACGGAGAAGATGGCATACATCAGGGTCATGCAAGCTACGCTCTTACCAAAGAAGAGAAGGAAATCTTCTTTGAATGCCTGCTCAGTATTAAGGTACCATCTGGCTTCTCGTCGAATATAAAGGGAATAATAAACATGGCAGAAAAAAGTTCCAGAACCTAAAGTCTCATGACTGCCACGTGATTATGACGCAACTGCTTCCGGTTGCATTGAGGGGGCTTCTACTGGAAAACGTTCGATTAGCCATTGTGAAGCTATGTGCATTTCTCAATGCAATCTCTCAGAAGGTAATCGATCCAGAAATCATACCAAGGTTACAGAATGATTTGGTGCAATGTCTTGTCAGTTTCGAGTTGGTGTTCCCAGCATCCTTCTTCAACATCATGACGCACGTCCTAGTTCACCTATGCGAAGAGATTAACGTTTTGGGTCCTGTATTTCTACACAATATGTTCCCCTTTGAAAGGTTCATGGGAGTCTTAAAGAAATATGTTCATAACCGTGCTAGGCCATAAGGAAGCATCTCCAAGGGCCATCAAAATGAGGAGGTCATTGAGTTTTGTATTGACTTTATTCCTGACCTTAAGCCGATTGGTGTTCCTGAATCGCGGCATAAGGGCAGACTGGATGGAAAAGGCACGCTAGGAGGGGAACAAATAATATGTATGGACGGACATTCTCTCACTGAAGCACACTACACAGTTCTACAGAATTCCACCTTGGTGGCTCCGTATATGGATGAACACAAGAATTATCTACGCTCCAAACACCCGGAGCGGTCTGATGAGTGGATTACACGTGAACAAACCAGGAGTTTCGCCAACTGGTTGCAGACACGTACCATGCATGCCACCTCTATTGAAGATGACCTGTACTTGCTGTCCCAGTTACCATCTTCGAATATAATGACTTTCAAAGGGTACGAGATAAATGGTAATACATTTTACACGATTGCCCAAGATAAGAAGAGCACCAACCAAAACAGTGGTGTCCGCTTTGATGCAGAAACCAAGACGGGAAAGGAAACATATTATGGTTATATACAGGACATATGGGAACTTGACTATCGACGTGGTTTAAAGGTCCCTTTGTTTCGGTGCAAATGGGTCAATATGACACGAGGCGGGGTAACGGAAGACCCGCAGTACGGAATGACAACAGTGGATCTCAACAATCTTGCGTATGCAGACGAACCATTCGTCCTAGCCAATGATGTGGCACAGGTTTTCTATGTGAAGGACATGTCTACCAAGCCAAGAAAAAGAAAAGATAAGGAAGCGAATGCATCGTACGATGAGCCAAAGCGGCACATAGTTCTTTCTGGGAAGAGAAACATCGTGGGAGTGGATGACAAGACAGACAAGTCAGAAGATTATGAAAAGTTTGATGAAATTGCTCCATTCACAGTGAATATTGACCCGAGCATCCCGTTAAATGATGAAGATTTTCCATGGTTACGGCGCAAAGGGACACACGCGAAGAAAAAGTTTCACACCCAAAGATCTGGGATGTGATCGGCTTCACTATCATCACTTTCTTCTGTGTTTCACACCCAGGAGGGAATGTCTGTAATAGTTAGGGTAGTTATGTGTTTTGGCATTTGAAACGCGAAGAAATTTTATGTGCAAACAAATTCTTTTCATGCATTTACTGATTTTTTTCCAGCTAAATGACCCTGAAATTGAAAAGCAATTCAAATGAACTCAGAAAAGGTTGAAAGTTGGCATGGTATCATAATTTCATATAAATAGCATGTGCAAGAAAGTAGAGAGGGTTACGACAAAAACTGGATGCACTTCGTGTACAAAATGGACAATCTCTTTCGAAGTATCAGGGTTTCCGACGAAAACTGAACTGTTACAAAGGCATTTCATTTTTTAAATAACCTAAGCATTACTAAATTGAATATAATGATAAAACACACTAATATTGAACATAAGAAAAAAGAATCACTGGAAAAACTTTTTTCAAAGTTAAGTTATTCACAAACTAGTGATTCACACAAATTTCAAATAATTCAAAATTTAAACTATTCAAATTTGAAATCTACCGGCACTAAGAGAGAGTTTGTAATTTTTTGTACCTAAAGCAAAAATATTCACAAAGAAACTCTAAATACAACAAAAAACAACTCAAAAATAAATAAAACAAAAAAATAAAGCAAAAAAAAGCCCGCCTACTGGGCCAAAGCGGCCTGCATACGACCAGCGACACAACCTTTCATTGGGCCAGGATGCAGGCCCGCGAAGGCCCAGTAGGCCCACAAGGCGAGGAGGACAGGTAGGCCCAGTAGGCCTGACTAGGAGAGGAGCTCGAGAGAGCTACCGCACTGGGGCTTATAAACCAGTGCGGTAGCCCCTCGACTAGCGAGGTGGGACTAAACTTCCGCACCGCACCTGCGCCAGCGCACCCCCTTTAGTACCGGGTCGTGGCACAAACCGGTACTAAAGGGGGGGCCTTTAGTACCGGTTTGTGCCACCACCCGGTACTAAAGGGGGTCGCTTCCCGCCGCTTGGCCTGGCCAAAACAGACCTTTAGTACCGGTTGGTGGCTCCAACCGGTACTAAAGGTGCCTTCTATATAACTAAACACTTCAAAATTTCGTCAGTTTCTCATCTCCCTCTGCTTCTTCTCCTCTGCACCGTCGCCGCCCCCGTCGCCGCCCCGTCCCCGTCGTCGCCGCCCCCGTCGCCGCCCCGTCGTCGCCGCCCCCGTCCCCGTCGTCGCCGCCCCCGTCCCGCCCCGTCCCGTCGTCGCCGCCCCGTCCCCGTCGCCGCGCCCCCGTCGCCGCCCCGTCGCCGCCCGGCCCGTACGTCCCCGTCCCCGTCGTCGCCGCCCCGTCGTCGCCGCGCCCGTCGCCGTCCCCGTCGCCGCGCGCCCCCCGTCGCCTCTCGCCTAGCCGGCCGGTGAGCGCGCACACACACACACATACATTGTTAGACATTTTTCTGTTTTTTAGAAATAGTTAGAAATGTTAGAATTGTTAGATTTGTTAGAAATGTTTGAAATTGTAGAAATTTTTCTGTTTTTTAGTTATAGAAATATATAGTTATAAAAAAGTTAGAATTGTTAGAAATTTTTCTGTTTTTTAGTTATAGAAATAGTTATAAAAATGTTAGTTATATATATAGAAATGTTATAATTTTTTTCTGTTTTTTAGTTCTAAAATATTAGAAATGTTATAGAAATGTTAGTTATATATAGCATTGTTAGAAATGTTATAGAAATGTTAGTTATATATATAGAAATGTTAGAAATTTTAGTTATCAAAATCCAATCATTAAAAAAATGTTACTTTTTGCGGGCATATAGCTAGTATTTGTTCTCGACGATGCCCGGCCCGCATCCTCGCCGTCGACCCGTCCGCGACGACGTCCAGCCGACCCATGTCCGGGACTGGGCTCCGCCGGGCTGGCACTGGGAGGTGCTGCTTGGAGGGGCGCGCCGCTTGACGAGGAACCCGGCCGCGGGTCCAGTCGTCGACCCTGATCTCGTTTGGTGGCGTTCGCGTGGGCCAGTTTCGGTGCGGAGGGACCCGGCCCCGCCGGAGGTGGTACGTCGCCGTGTCAGGGAGGAGGACGAGCACGTCCATCGCTACATGGTTGCGTTAGAGGGCGGCAGGTTCTCCAATACGTGGCAGTATCTTCGGGGATCTCACTTCAGCTATGATCCTGTGAGGGTTCCTTCTCTTTGGGTGTCCACTGCCCGCGCCGGAGGAACCGCGAGTGTCCTAGATTCTTCTGTAGTATTCGATCTTTATTAGCTAATAGCCAGTGATGTACTATTCAATATTATATATTATTCGAGACGATGTATTCGAGATTATATCTATTATTCTGGACGATGTATTCGAGATTATATCTATTATTCTGGACGATGTATTCGAGATTATATCTATTATTCTGGACGATGTATTCGAGATTATATCTATTATTCGAGATTTGAATACTAAATTGTTTTATATTTCTTTTGGATTAGTTAAACAAAAGCTATGGCAGACAATACCGACAGAGAGGGAGAACAGACCATGTTCGATATGATACGCGGGGCAGATGATAATCAAAATGAAGAAGATTATGACGGCTCCGAATTTCTAAACAACACCGGAGAGGGTGATATGATATTCGATCACGACGAAGTCATGAATGATTATGACGATGACGAAGAACATGATCCTGAAACAACAAACACCGACGAGGTATATATATTTATATAAGCAGGCATCTGGTGATCATCACATGTTTTAAATGACTTGAAGATATATTAACGAATCGATCTTTGTTCTTTCAGCCATCCGGATCGAGCAAATCTTCAGAAAAAAGGACGAAACGAGGCCCGAACAAAAAGTTGAAGCCGGGCGTAAAGTACAATATCGAGGCATGCGGCCCTACTGGCAAACCAATAGCGCCTAAGAAGATTGCGGACAAGTTCGTTCGTCAGTGCGGAGTTCTTGTGAAGGACCAACTCCCGATCAAACTTCAAGAATGGAGAGCGCCAGCAAAGCCACGTCCAGATGTTACTTATGTCGACAAGAATCAAAAAGATCTGCTTTGGGATACTCTCATGGAACATTTCACCCTACCAGATCATTTCACAGAAGCAGATGTGCAGAAAGTCAAAGAGGCTGCTCTTAAGATGATGGCGACTGCATTCAAGAACTACAAGAATGGTGAATGGAACAAGTACGTCAGCGGAGGAAGGAAGACTCCAGTATTCAAGGGAACACTGGAGAACCAACGTGATCATTGGGCCGATTTCGTGAAATTCAAGGATTCGGAATTAGCTAAGGAACGGTCGAGAATAAACAAGAAGAATGCCGAAAAAAGGATAAGTTCCATAAGCTGGGGCCAGGTGGCTATGCGGTGGCAATGCCTAAGTGGGATAAGTCTGAGAAAGAGATGGAGGATGCAGGTGTCACTCCGGCTACTAAGAGCTGGCCCGCCAGGGTCAGGACTTGGTTCTATGCGCATGGGGGGGAGTTGGACCGGGAGACAGGAAATGTTTCGACGAGGGCAAGTCTGAAGGGAGCCGACGATGCGATACTTGTTGCAATAGAAGAGGCACGAACGGGGGTGTTCCAGCCCAACAGAGAGAACGACGAGCTTACGCGTGCCCTGGGAAATCCTGAACACCCGGGAAGAACACGAGGCAAGGGCGCTATTCCGTGGTATGAGGGGTTTTCAGACTGGAACACCGACTACAGAACCCGTGCGAGAAAGAAGATTGCGGAGGAGAAGAAGAGGAAGATGGAGGAGGAGCAGAGGAAGCGGGACTATGAACGCCTTCAAGGCCTAGAAGCAAGTCAAGCGGAATTGGCAGTCAAATTCCAGCGGCAGCAGGAGCAGATCGACTCACTTACCCATCAAAGGGGGTCTCAGCAGCTGCAGCAGCTAGCGGATGATCCAGCATTGGATAGCACCGGCCCATCCATGCCGAGAAGCAGCGTGGGTTCCGTCCCGGACGACCCAATGCTGGGTAGATACCCCGTGGATGACATCACGGAGAACACTAACTGCGAGCTACACTACAAAATGAAGAACATATCCATGAAGGTGGCGGACGGCTGTGCTTTCACAAATCCCCCCGAGGCAACCTTCCATTGCAACCCGATTCCAGCGGGCTATGCTCGTGTCGTGGTTGATGAGGTGCTGGACCCATATTCGGGGCTACAGCTTGACATTGCTGGAGGTGACGGCGAGCGCTTTCTCGGAGAGGCCAAACATCGTATCATCCTATGGAAAAAGGATTGCATCATCTTTCCAAGGCCACCCACACCGCGTCACCCGAGTCCTCGTCGAAGTCCGCCACCGAGTCAGCAGACTCCCGCTCCTCCAAGTCCGGCAAAGTGTCAGGACAATCCTCCTCCTCCAAGTCCGGCAAAGTGTCAGGACAATCCTCCTCCTCCAAGTCCGCCACAGCGTCAGACGTCCACTCCTCCTCCAAGTCCGGCACAACCTCAGGCCACTCCTCCTCGTCCAACTCAGTCCCGTCAGCCATCTCCGCCGCCTCAGCAATCGCAGAGACACCCCGCAGCTCTGGTGCGTAGCCGTACGAGTCGAGGTAGTACAGCTGGAAGTACAGGCGGAGGCAAGCGGTATAAATATGGTCCAAGCCTGAAGCCTCTTCCGCAGAGGTCTTATGACAAGTCCGAGGAGGAAATCACAGCCATATCGAAGGCCGAGGTGGAAGCCCATTTTGCACCGAAACCGCCACCGCCGCCAAGGGAGAAAGTGCCTGAGGAAACGATTGACCACTTCATTCGTATGGCTCAACCACCAGCTTCCAAGCCTGTTGACACAGACTATGAGCGCCACATCAGGAAGTTAAATCGAGCACGTCTACAAAGGGAGGCGAGCACGTCTACATCGGGATCGAGCAAACAAGAAGCAGCTGCCAAAAAATGCGGGAAAACCATTCCCCAGCTGGGAGAACAGGCGGCGCAATCGATCCCCTCGCTTGTTGTGCCAACAACAGGTGACAGTACGCGCCCCCAATATTATTGTGGGCAAACAGTGCATGTTCCCGAGGTGGGCAATGTGGTAATAACGGAGGAGCATATAATGCAGGCTGAAGTTCTCAACATCACTGTTGGACAACTCCTCGAGATCGAGCCCATGCCTTTGCTTAGAGAGGATGAAGTAAAACGGCAATATGTCCGGGGCCAACCTTTGGTCGCGCCAGACAAGGTCAAGAACCTCCCAACGAGAATGTATGAATTGCATCAATGGTACATGAACATTACCAAGATTTCAGATCGAGTGTCCCTCATGGTGAATGTCAAGGAGGACCATTACTACCATGAGAAAGCTGGGTCCGTTGAGTATTTAGAACTGTTTCAGTTATACAATAAGGAAGCACTCGACAAATCTATCGTCAGTTGCTATTGTCTGTAAGTGATTTCTTTCTATAATTTAAGTCTCAAGCTAGCTGTAGTGATCCTTTTGAGATCAATCATTATTACCTGTAATTATCCTCACTATATATATTCTTTTCTGTGGTATTATGCAGGATGAAGATATATGAAATGAGAAAAGGTGGACGCTATGGCATTGGGTTCATTGACCCAAACACCGTTAATGAATTCACATGGAAGATAAATGAACATCATGCAAAGGAAGTAGAAAGCAGCATGCTAGAGTTCTTGAAGCGCCTCAAATACAATGAAGATATACTACTTCCTTACCACTTTGGGTGAGTCACACTGTCTTGTACTACAAATTCTCTGTTTTTGCCTACTAGCTAGCTACATGTTTTTGCTAACATATGCCCGCTTAATTAAGACATGTAAACGTGTGTGCATGCAGATTTCAGTGGGTCTTGTGTATCATTAAAGTTGACGCCGGAACAGTTGAAGTATTGGACTCACTAGTCTCAAAAAACACTGACTTTAACATCTTGTATGGGATAGTCAACAGGTAATTTCAATCATTATTAACTATATATCTTGGCCTATTTAGTTCGTCATTTCATGATATGAACTATTTAATAACCCCTTTATTCATTTTCTTTGTCGGCGGGCAGGGCTTGGGCAAGATTCATCAGCGTCACGCCCGGCGAATGGAAACAAAAGCTTGAATGGTTTCGACCCAAGTTAAGTAATTAAGTAGTACTAGCTAGCTAGCTAGCTAGCTGCCATCTCTTTAATTATCATGCTTGATTAATTTTTATCTGATCAAATTCCATTCTCGTAAAGGCCCTGAAGCAGGCGCAGGGGACTGATCTGTGTGCATTCTGCGTTTGCGAGAATATTCGCATGATGGCGTCCGAAAGGAGCAGATCTCAAAGACAGCAATGGGTACGCTTGTCAGAACACTATTCACAATTTTTACACCATTATCGATATCTAGCTAGTCACACAACTAATACACATGCATATTGATCTCCTTCTTAACAGTTCAAAGAGGTGCGGGAGAAGCTCATAGAAACGGAGCGCGTAGAAGCAATTCAAGAGGAAATAGCAGGATTTTTGCTCGACCAGGTCATAAATCCGAATGGAGAATTCTATTACCCGCTACCGCCCCAATGAAAACCACTTTCAATTGTCATCGTGCTCCGAAGGCACCAATTAGACTGGCTCCGAAGGCAACATTCATATGTAGGAGAAATTGTATATATCTGTACATGTGTGTATGTGTGAATTAATTAATATGGTGGTTTAATTTGTGAGACATTGATGTGATATATATATGCATGATTGGTTCTACTAGAAATTATATATATATATATATATATGCATAACGTGTACAATGTGTAGTATCGTAAAATACCAGCAAACGAAAAAGAATTAAAATGGAAACACAAAATTAAATGAAAAAGAAATCATAAAACTAAAAACCATCCAAACCTTATAGTACCGGTTGGTATTACAAACTGGTACTAAAGGGCTCCAGGTCCCCGGAGCTGGCCCGTGCCACGTGGTCGCCCTTTAGCACCGGTTCGTGCTGAACCGGTGCTAAGGGGGGGGGGCCTTTAGTGACCACTAATTAGTGCCGGTTATGTAACCGGCACTATAGGGCCTTACGAACCGGTGCTAATGCCCGGTTCTGCACTAGTGTACCTCCATCGAGAGGGCCCGAACCTGGGTAAAAACATCGTGTCCCTTGTCTCCTATTACCATCCGCCTAGATGTACAGTTCGGGACCCCCTACCGGAGATCCGGCGGTTTTGACACCGACACTCGCCAATTCCCAATCCACCGAGACGAGGATCCGATCGATTTTAGTCATTGTCAGGGCATCTCTCTCATTCGACCATGTAAAATGACGCCCGTGCATGTAGATCTCTTTGAGTTCATTATTGTCGACGAAGCTCCTAAACTTGTTCATCATGGCCCTGTTAAGATTCAAGTTGTTTTTCTCCGAAGCTCTAAGAATTAGGTTGAAATCGCCGAGGACCATCCATGGTCCCAGGAAAGTTGCTCGCCTTGCTGTCAGCTCCTCAAAGAATAGTGTCTTGAGGTCGTTCCCTTGTGGCCCATAGACCACCATGACCCACCAGTCCTCACCTGACTTGGGGTGCACCAGCCCAGTGATGGAGTTTGTGTCACACGAGATGTGATCGACTGTCATCACAGTGGTGTACCAAGCAAGGATAATCACACCTCTCGTTTCGATCGCCGGTAGATAAGCAAACCCATCTAAGGACGGTCCACAGCATTGCATTAAGAGGAAGTTATCAACTACATCGAGCTTAGTTTCTTGCAAACACACTAGATTAGGCCGCACCGACATTAGGAAGTCTTTGACCGCTTGTCTCTTCGCTGGGTTGTTCAAACCTCGAACGTTCCAGCACGTCACCGATGGGTTCAAATCCATGGAACAGATTTGCACCCCCACCCATCTCGGAACACGCTCAGTGTGTGCCGATTCCCTCCGTCACTCAGGTACTGGCTTTAGGAAGCTGCACAGGCAAGGCCTTGCCAAACCGGGCAGCAATCACCCGTACATGCTGCTCACGTAGAGGGGAGTCGAAGAGCGACTTGAGCTCTTGCACAGCCGTGTGCGGCACCTCCAGATCTTCTGGGACAATCCCCAATGTGCATAGGAGCACATTCTCCGCGGGTGTGGCTTTTTGCGTGTTCTGCTGAGCCGATTTTTTGGTTGCACGAGTAGTTCTTTTGGGGGTGAATGGTTCTGCTTCGAGCCGCATGGTGGAAGCCTGGACTTCCTTGAGTATTGGTGGTGCTAGCTTCTTCACAATGCCATAGCAAAAAGCCTTGAGCTTCGTGTACATCTCCACCTCCTTGGGTGTTAGTCCATTGGTTGGGTCGTTGGCCACAACCATTTGCAGGCACTTCTCTTTGGCGCCCTCACCCACAGGCACCTCGGCAAGCCTCTCACTTTCTGCATGCACAATCGATGGCAGAGCTACGTGAACAGGGTCACATGCAACGCTTGCATGAATCCCATCAGGGTGGGCCCCGACCGACGCGTGACCCTCTGCTGGCTGTGTGGCTTCCGCAACCAAGGGCACGCCAGGTGGCACCACCAGCACCTCCAACACGCTATCATGCCTTGGGTCCGCTGCCACCTGCTTGCCCACAAGCGACACATCCATCGACGGGTTGGACGGATCATCTCGCGATGCCACATGCAGATTATCTATGCTGATCGAGCACCCAATTAACTCTTTCCCTTGGGATCCCAGCTCCCCCACATCGACTGCCACCATCTCGAGGATTGGCCCCTCCTTTTCGAAGGCGACTGGAATCTCTGGAACTGACACCTGCGGCCCCACCATCAACGTACCAGACTGGACAGCCACAGCGCCTGTGCCCACCATTTCCTCTCGTTGGGCTATCACCTCTGGCCCCACCATCGGCGCACCACACTGGTCAGCCACAGCGCATGTGCCCACCACTTCCTGCCGTTGGTCTGTCGCCACTTGCCCTTGCGGTCGGGGCGGGAGGATTTCCCTTGGGTTCTGCGCCAACGTTCTCTCCTCCACCACTTTCTCTGAGGCCACCACCAATTCTGCGGCCAATCTTCCTCCGGTCTTGTTTGAAATCTCAGCATCCTTGTTGCTTGAAGTATACTGAGTGGCTTGACTAGTCAATCGCCTGAAAGCAGATAGGCGCCGCACAGTGAAGCTCGAAAACGAGCACAGGAGGCGGTGGGAGAAGAAGACAGGGGCACGGGTGCACTGTGGCTTTGGCCGCGACGAGCCCGTGCTCACTGCGGCTGCTCCGGCTTCGGCGAGCGGCAGGGAGGGGTCAATGGTGATGAGACGAAGGTGGTGGCGCGGTGCGGCAGTCGTCCGCGAGCTCTGATATGATCACACGATGAACAAACGCATGGGCGCAGCGTAGAGCGCGTCGGCGCGTTGCCAGAGCCGTGTCCTCATGCGGTCACCACGCTGGCATGGTCAAAACAACGCCCACGCGATGCCAAACCATGTCTAACATGTTGTCCGTGTAGTGTTAGGCCTAAGAGGGGTGATGGCACACTGCCAGGCCGACCAGATGAGACTTGAGCTTCTTGGCAAGTTTCTAGACAGAAACTTGGTCGCCAAGTTTGGAGGGCTTCTAGAAGGAGATTAGGGCTAATCTTCTAGAGTTAAGCTTTACTTAGGAGGGTAATGAAGATCAAGAAAAATCAGCCTCATTGGATCAAGGAAAAGGGTACTTGCTATAGAAACTGCATTTTGAGGCCAAAACAGAAATGATTTTCTATAGCAAAAATATTCCAAAAAGTCATGCAATATTTTTGCTCAAGGAGGTGGGCCAAGGTGCAAAGAATATTTGAGAATTTTATCATATTTTTGGAAGCAAGAAAAATGAGGGTTGCTTTGGAGCACAAGTTTCTGAATTGAATTTCAGAGAAGAAAATGAATATTTTTCTTTTATGAAAAATATTCCTTGGGTCATTTTGGGATTTTTCAGAGAAAGAATTATGAGTAAGAGATGGATGGGTCACTTGGGTGAAAATCAAGGGCATGCCCAAGTGTTTAAGTCCATTTGAATTGATTCAAAAACCCCAAAATCAAAACAGAAGCAAGTGAAGTCCGGAATAAGAGAGAAGGCAAAAACTAGGCTGTCAGAAACCTCCCCTACTTAGGATGAATCTCGTCCTCGAGATTCGGTTGCTCGGGAAAACAATTCTGGGTAGGCTGTCCTTAAAAATTCCTCCCTTTCCCAGGTTGCCTCTTCCTCGGTGTGGTGCTCCCATTGAACCTTATAAAACTTTATCACTTTACTGCGAGTGACTCTTTTTGTCTCATCCAATATTCTGATCGGCTCTCCTCATAGGTTAAATCCATAGCAAGTTCTATCTCTGCTATATCAGTCTTTTTCTCTGGTGGCGAGATACACCTTCTTAGCTGTGAGACATGGAACACATTGTGCACTTCTGACAGTTCTGGGGGCAATTCCAACTGATAAGCGACTGTTCCAACTCTGGACATGACTGGGAACAGACCAATATATCTGGGTGCCAGTTTTCCTCGGGTCTAAAATCTCTTGACTCCTTTCATGGGTGTGACTCGGAGATACACGTGCTCTCCGGGTTCAAAACTGATCTGACGGTGCTTTGCATCATAATAACTCTTCTATCAGGACTTGGCCAACTGCAGTCTATCTCGGATCTCCTTGACTTGCTTTTCAGCCTCCATCATCAAATCAGTTCCGAAAATGCGGCTATCTCCGGTTTGAGACCAGTTTAGCGGAGTGCGGCACTTATGGCCATACAGAGCTTCATAAGGTGACATCTTCAAGCTAATCTGAAAACTATTGTTGTAGGAGAACTCAGCATACGGCAGACAATCTTCCCACTTGGGTCCTTGGGCCAAAGCACATGCTCGGATCATATCTTCGAGTATCTGATTTACTCGCTCAGTCTGCCCGTCTGTCTGAGGATGATAGGTTGTGCTGTATTTTAGGGCAGTCCCCAAGGCTTGATGGAGACGTGACCAGAATGCTGAGGTAAAGAGAGAACCTCGATCTGAAGTAATTGTTCTTGTCACTCCACGCAAACTGATGATTCTGGACACATATAACTGTGCGAGTTGATCGGCTCGGTAAGTGGTTCGGATGGGAATGAAGTGAGCTACCTTTGTCAGCGTGTCCACCACGACCCATACTGCATCATTGCCTCGGTGAGTCCTTGGTAGGCCTGTGATGAAATCCATGCAGACATCATCCCATTTCCATTGCGAGACGGGTAGGGGTTGAAGGAGTGCGGCGGGTTTCTGGTGTTCCGCCTTCACTTTGTTGCATATATCACAACAAGTGACAAAGTATGCGATATCTTTCTTCATTCCATCCCACCAAAATATCTGGCGAAGGTCTTCGTACATTTTGGTACCTCCTGGGTGAATTGAATACGCAAATTCGTGTGCTTCTGCCAAGATCTTCTTTCTCAGGTCTGCTTGCTCAGGTACACAATTCCGTCCTCAAAACCTTAGTGTACCTTGCTGATCCTTGGAGAAATCCTGAGTTTTGCCTTCTTACATACGCTTGACATGGGACTGCAGCGCTACGTCATCGGTCTGGGCCCTACGAATCTCATCCTCAAGGGTAGGAGCAACTTCCAATATATTGGCTAGACTGGCATCAACTATAACCAACTTGAGCTGAGCGATCTCTTCTTGGAGTTCGGGAGACAAGGAATCCATTATGACATTCAGACTGGCAGGCTTGCGGCTGAGGGCATCGGCAACCACGTTGGCTTTACCCGGATGATAATTTATCCCAAGCTCATAATCCTTGACCAACTTGAGCCCTCTTCACTGTCGAAGGTTTAAGCCTGCTTGAGAGAATATATACTTGAGACTCTTCTGGTCGGTAAATATCTGACACCTTTTTCCAATGAGGTAGTGTCTCCAAATTTTCAAAGCATGCACAACAGCGACCAACTCCAAATCATGCGTTGGATAGTTACCTTCGTGAGGCCGTAACTATTGAGATGTGTAGGCGACAACCTTGCCATCTTGCATGAGTGCACATCCAATACCTCTCCTGGATGTGTCGCAGTATACATCAAAGCTATGCTAGATGTCTGGAAGAGTCAATACTAGTGTTGTTGTCAGTCTGGTCTTTAGCTTATTGAAACTTTTCTCACAATCCTCAGTCCATTCAGACTTCTTATCTTTCTTGAGAAGCTCTGTCATTGGCTTGGCAATCTTAGAGAATCCTTCGATGAAACGGCGATAGTATCCGGCTAATCCAAGGAAACTCCGGATCTCGGATACTGTCATGGGTGCGATCCAATCCAGCACGTCTTTCACCTTACTTAGATCCACGGCTATCCCTTCTGCTGAAAGAACATGCCCTAAAAATCCAACTTGCTTGAGCCAAAACACACATTTGCTGAACTTCGCATAGAGCTGATGGTCACGGAGCCTTTGCAAAACTGCTTTGAGGTGTTCCTTGTGTTCTTCTTCACCCTTTGAGTAGATGAGGATGTCATCGATGAAGACAACCACAAACTTATCCAAGAAATCCATAAATACCTAATTCATCATATGCATGAAAAAGGCTGGGGCATTGGTGAGACCGAACAACATAACTGTATATTCATAAAGACCGTATCGAGTAGTGAACGCGGTCTTGGGAATATCTTCCTTCTTGATTTTGAGCTGGTGATATCCGGTCCTCAAATCAATCTTGGAGAATACTTTTGCCCCACTAAGTTGATCAAACAAATCATCAATCCTTGGCAGTGGATATTTGTTCTTGATAGTGACATCATTCAGCTGACGGTAATCTACACACATCCGAAGACTACCGTCTTTCTTGTCCACAAATATTGCGGGTGATCCCCATGGTGAAGAGCTCGAACGGATGTATCCTTTCCGAAGCATCTCATCAAGCTGTTTCTTTAATTCCACTAATTTTGACGAAGGCATCCGATAATACTTCTTGTATAACGGTGTGGTTCCAGGCACAAGATCAGTTACAAACTCAAGCTCCCTGTCTGGCGGCATTCCTGGTAATTCCTCAGGGAACACATCTGGAAACTCACTGACCACAGGAATTAATTCCAATTCTTCAGCCACAGCCATGAAAACCATTTCCTTCTTAGGTATGCTTCTGCGGGCAAAGAATTTTGTGGTTCGACCTTCCTGACTTGTCATGGTGACTTCTCTGGTTGCACAATTGATACATACTTGATGTTGGATTAACCAATTCATTCCCAAAATAATATCCAATTTGGCAGACTCGATGACTATCAAGGAGGTTGGAAATCTGACTACCATGATATCAATTTCCAAATTTTGATAGACCAGATTGATTTTGAGCACGGATCCTGGGGACGGTACCATCATACTTTTTCCCAAAATCGAGCAAGGAAATTTGTTTTGGGCAGCAAAACTCCGCAAAATAAAAGAGTGGGAAGCCCCAGAGTCAAATAAAATTATTGCAGGTATGCTATTAACAGGAAACATACCAATGACGACTTTCGGGTCCTCTTGGGCTTCATCCGTGGAGAGATGGTGAACTTGCCCTTGGATGGTCCTCTGAACGGAGTAGGGCTCTAGATGATTGACTTGTGGCCTGGATGGAGCGTTTGGCTTGCCGTTCTTGGGGTACTGTCTAGTATAATGTCTGGTTTGCCCACAATTGAAGCAAGAATTATTGCGCTTACACTCTTCGTGCATCAGGTTGTTCACGACATTCTTGACTTGAGTAGTGGTCTTGTTAACATTCGGTTGCTAATTTGATTTGTACTCGACCTGAGTCTGCTACCAAGTACGAGCCTTCTGCACTGGTTGTCCATCCTTCTTAGTCTTGAATTTGCGCTTGTGCTCATTATTAGCGGGCCTGTTGTCGTGCACGAGCTTGTGTTCCCTTTCTGCGATTAGGGCTTTGTTTACCAGAGTTTGGAAATCCGGGAAATCAAACATACTGAGAGTGCATCTGAGGTGTTAGTTCAGTCCTCCAAGAAATATGTTGATCTTCCTTTCTTCTGTGGCCACATCATAAAGGGAATAATGGGCCAAATGGTTGAACTTGTGCAGGTACTCACTTACTAACAGGCTCCCTTGTGTGAGAGCGAGGAATTCGCGCTGCTTGACCTTCATAATCCCGGCTGGAATATGGTACTTGCGGAAATGGTCCTTGAATTTAGTCCAGGTAATTTCTTCGTCCGTAGGCCACATAGCCTTAGCATTATCCCACCATATAGCGGCATCTCCTTCAAGATAATGCGTAGCGAATGGAACCTTGTCAGCTTCTTCAGTACGAGCAATCTCAAGCTTCTTCTCAATAGTCCTTAACCAATCATCGGCTTCCAAAGGATCGATAACTTGACTGAAAATGGGAAGCTTGGTCCTCTGAAAATCTGACAGCTTGGTGTGATGACCATTCTGATTTCTATTCTGCCCAACCATAGCTTGCACACTTTTCAACAGCTCAATCAGATCGTTGTTCCTTCTTTCCTCAAACATACGCATAATTTTCTCAGTGGATGGCGGATGTGGCGGTGGAGGCGGTGGTGGCTGATATGGCTCGGGGGAATGTCCTGCTTGTCTTGCTGAGTGAAGAATAGGGACATCCTCACAAGTGTGGCTGCTGCTGCCTCCCCGCGTCATCCTATTGTTTATTTTCCCAATATAAAGCAACCGAGATGAGAAATATCCAAAAATGGGAAGAAAAGTCAGTGACAAGCCGAAAGAAAGCAGCGAAAAAGAAACCAAGGCGAATAAAAAATTCCAACATAATTATACATACTCATACATGAAAGATAAACATTAGGACTAGTTCGACTACCCTCATACATGGAACTAAGCATCATGACATGAACGACTACATCCGTACATCAACCTCATGACGATGGTGGGTACTCTAACGATCTAGTGCTCGACGGGTGCTGCAGGCTCCTCTGCTGAGCCAGACTCAGATCCTGAGCTGATAGTGGAAACCTCTGGGTTAAAAGTGACACAGCGGCGTTGCCTCGAGGACTCTTCCTCAGGGGCAGGTGCGGGGTGAGACCTAAGCATATGGGCTGCAGCAGTAGCAACAAGGGAAGCACACGCAGCAGGGGCACTACAAGGAGTCACTGCCAAAGGGTTCATGGTACCCTAAGTGGTCACCGAAGTAACCGGAGTAACAGAGACTGGAGAAATGAACGGAGTGAATCCGATAGTAGGTGGAGGGTTCCTATTCCGAGCTGCGGCAAGGGCTATCCGGGCTCGGGTCAGCTCTCGAGCCAACTCATAGATCAAGAGATAACTGGCAATGATATAGCGAGAAAGGTGGCTAGCAGGACGATCACATGCCGGATCAATGAAAGGAAAATGGATACGCCCGTTCTCATGCAGAGATAGGTAGAAGAAGAAACCTGGGTGGGTTTGCATGTGAACCTCATTGTAGCGCAGGTCTACAAGAGCCTCGAGTGCAGCAAACTGGATAGCCTAAGATGGCGTGGAAGCAAAACCACCCTTAGAGGAATGGGTGTAAGAGCCGGAAGGAGAACTGTGGTGTAAAGTGACCTTCGCCTAATACTCGTATAGCGAAACGGCCAGATGCTCCTGATACACCTGATACACTGGATCAGCACCCTCTAGGTAGAGTCGTCGCCACACGTTCTGAAGCAGGTGCGGCAGGTGTACGGTGCTGGCTCAGACTGGTACAGGAACAGAACTAGAGCCATGCATCTACACTCACAATCATCAGATGGTTAGTAATAACAACAATTAAAATGCATGAAATGCATCAATCAATTTCTATTACTACCAGCACTCAAACTAAGCTAACTACTGTTCATCTAGCGCATCGACGGTCTAGCGTGTCCTCCAATCAGCACGGCTTTGATACCAAGCGTTGTGGCACCCCGGCTCAGAGCAACTGAATTACCTTGCATTGCCAGCCCAGAGATCAAGTCTTCTAGCAACACAGAACAACTTGGTACAGAAAACAACCGCTTTATTGATGCTAGCGGAAACATAGGTTTCATATTACATCAAGTAGCGAGGCCAAGCGACACACACGGTGCGACTGAACAATATATACATTATTTAATGAACATGAAGGGCCTCGATCATGATAACTAAGTGGCAGAGGAACGACGACGAAGTGGAACTCCATAGCACAGGGACACCAATGTGGACGTGATCTAGACATGGGAAGCACTCCGATTCGATACGACTTTCCTGAAATCTGGCATGACACGCCAGGTCAGTACATTGAATGTACTTGCGGGCTCACAACAAGCATAAGCATAATGGCAAACGATATCATGACAATTAATCAGGTTTAATGCAATGCAAATCATATTACTGATGCGGTGAAATTAACTTGTGCACCGAGTCACTAGGACTCTCTTACCAGACAGGTTACCTCGTAACCGAACGGTGATCATACCTAGATCACAAATGAAACCAACACTTTGGTTCCCACCACGATCATCTTCATGGTCTCACAAATCATCACATAACCAGTGCGAAACAATAAAAAAATTAGTGTGCAAGACTACTTATAAATGTTGATCCATGGAGTGACTTACTCATGAGCTATATCCGTAACCAAGGACGCGGCTATCGATAGATTAAATACACTCTGTAGAGGTAGTGCATTGTACCCACACCACGGAATCCATGGCCTCGTCTTCCCATTCAGGTGGACCAACGGCATTCCGACGAAACCCTCCCACTGCCATGACACTCTCCCGGCCACTCCGACTAACTCCCCATTGGGCTAAGTCATGGGTGGCCCCATGCCTACCAAAGGCATCAACGGCTACCGTCATGGCAAAACGGTCCCAAACGGGGACAAGGTAACATAACAACAAACGGGCACACAAGGTTATGTCTGCTTACCGGGCCAGGGTACCGCACGCCCATAACCTTCCCTCGTTGGAGGCACCGACCAGAGGCATGACAACGGACCGAATAAAGGCCTTCCCATAAAGGCAAATGTGGTTGAACTCGGAAAAACTCGATTCAGTGGCACAAGGACTCGATCAACGTTATGTTCAAGTTGAATTAACATCAGTTTTAAGTTGAAATAAAATAACTCGAGTCACAATATGCCATGATCATGCAACTATTCGACAAGCAAACATACCACTCAAAGTAAACAGATCAACATCATCAAAGTTTCCTTCTAGCACTACTCATCATTTAACTTTACTGGTTTTTACCACTCATCCTCTTGGGTATACCATAATGTATTAAAATCAATTTATCACATAAAGAAACTACCATTAATCATAAAAGCATCACAACACAATCAAAAATTTCTTCTTCTGTCTTAGTTAGTTCATGCATTCAACCAGTACTATAGCTAAGCATTTCAAGCATGACAAAGTAACTAGCATAAGCAATATTCATTTAAATAATTAAATGCATGAAAATAACTCATATTCAAGTTGGAAAAATCATAGCTATAGAAATGACACCATACAAATGTTGGTGTGGCTTGCCTTAGTGCGCAGGGGGTTCACAATCCTCGTGGTTATCTTCAAGACAAGCTTCTCCCTCTGAAAATAATTAAAAATAGCAAAATAAAATATCAAGAACCACTCTGAAAATCACCAAAAATTCTAGACAGCAAGGAAAAATCTCCATTTTCGTGTGCTGCTAGAACTTTGCAAAACAAACACAATGCAAAAAGAATCAACTCATTTGGACTTATGGTTTAAGAGTTATGGATGGTCAAAGTTTCTGGTCAAAATTTGATTTGAAAGAAAAACTAGGGGGTGACGTCGATGGCGTATTCCAGGAATATGCCTCCACTCATACCGCTTCTGGCGTGAGCGGTGAGGCTGACTTCAGGCCCCATGCGTCAGGTCAGGGAGAGAAAGAGAGAGAAACAGAGACGGGTGGCGCTTTGTCGGCGCGTTCTCCGGCGAGGAGGGCTCGGCGGCCAGATCGAGAGGGATAGATGGATTGAGGAGACGCTTGCGCACCTGCCTGTACTCATTGCTTGGCTAGAGGTGGAGGGACGGGGTAGGAACGGGCTTCTCTAGCGGTTGCGGAGCTCGCCGGAGTTGAGGACGACGGCAACGTGGGCTACACCAGGGGGCTCCAACATGTTCGGACAACACCTGTGGACCACCAGAGAGTCGCCAGAGGAGTGGATTCAGCTTGAGGGGAACCGGAGTGAGGAGGAGGGGATATGGGGATCGCCGGCGAGATCTGGTCGGGGATGGCGGCCAGAGGCCTACCCGGCCGGCTGCGGCTATGCTATGGGTTTGTGGAGGCTATGCGGTGAGCTTGGAGTGCTCGGAGAGGCTGGGGGGTCCGAATTTATAGCCGGAGGGGGAGGGGTACGTGGCTCTGCCGGAGCTCTCTGGAAGCGGTGCACGACTACGAGGGACACCAGCGATGAGGGAGCAGTGCTTCAGAGCTCACGCGGGCACTGTGAAGCTCGAAGATGAGCACAGGAGACGGTGGGAGAAGAAGACAGGGGCACAGGTGCACTGTGGCTTTAGCCGCGACGTGCCTGTGCTCATTGCGGCTGCTCCGGCGTCGGCGGGCGGCAGGGAGGGGTCAATGGTGATGAGACGAAGGCGGTGGCGCGGTGCAGCAGTCGTCGGCGAGCTTGCACGACGAACAGATGCATGGGCGCAGCGCAGAGCGCGTCGGCGCGTTGCCAGAGCAGTGTCCTCACGCGGTCACCACACTGGCATGCTCAAAATGACGCCCACGCGATGCCAAACCATGTATCAGGTGTTTTCCATGCAGTGTTAGGTCTAAGAGGGGTGATGTCACACTGCTAGGCCAACTAGATGAGACTTGAGCTTCTTGGCAAGTTTCTGGACAGAAACTTGGTCGCCAAGTTTGGAGGGCTTCTAGAAGGATATTATGGCTAATCTTCTGGAGTTAAGCTTTACTTAGGACGGTAATGAAGCTCAAGAAAAATCATCCTCATTGAATCAAGGAAAAGGGTACTTGCTGTTGAAACTGCATTTGAGGCCATAAAAGAATGATTTTCTGTAGAAAAAATATTCCAAAAAGTCCTACAATATTTTTGCTCAGGGAGGTGGTCCAAGGTTCAAAGAATATTTGTGAATTTTCTAAGATTTTTGGAAGCAAGAAAAATGAGGGTTGCTTTGGAACACAAGTTTCTGAATTGAATTTCAGAGAAGAAAATGAATATTTTTCTTTTATGAAAAATATTCCTTGGGTCATTTTGGGATTATTCAGAGAAAGAATGATGAATAAGAGATGGATGGGTCACTTGGGTGAAAATCAAGGGCATGCCCAAGTGTTTAAGTCCATTTGAATTGATTCAAAAACCCCAAATTGAAAACAGAAGCAAATGAAGTCCGAAAAAAGAAAGAAGGCAAAAACCAGACTGTCGCATCCTCTTGAGCCTGCTTCAAGTTCTTCTTGGCCAGCTCCAAGTCCAGTTGGATTTGGATCTTCTCCTTCTCTAGGGAAACATATTGGGTTCCCAATTCACAAGATTTTTGGGATCAACAAGAAAAGTTTCAGTCGACGATGAGTAAGACTTTCCAAAGCATTTCGCTACTTACGAGTGGAGAAGGGCAAATCCAGATTGCTATTTCCAAAACATATTCTCAGACCACCGCCAAATCAAACATCCGACGGCTGTCTCGGGGACTACAGCCTGTGGGTGCAATCAACATGCCCCCACTGGATCAATTTCCCACTTGGTACGGTTTGCCCGGCCCGAGTGGAGGAACCAAAAAAAGGAGAGAAAACAACTTGTTCTCAGACCCCCGCCGAATCGAACATTCGATGGTGGTCTTGGGGACTACACCAAGTGGGTGCACTTAGCGCGCCACCACTGGATAAGTTTCCACTCGGTACAGCCTGACCGATTCGAGTGAAGAGCTCCAAGCAAAAAATATTCTAAGACCCCCGCCGAATCAAACATTCGATGACGGTCTCGGGGACTACACCCAGTGGGTGCACTCAGCGTGCCCCACTGGATCGATTCCCCACTTGGCGCAGCCTGAACGTTTCGAGTGGATGGAATACAGAACAAAAAGAAAACACCCAGTGGGTGTACGGATTCAACAGAATCAAGACGGATAAAATCCAATCGGAAATCAACTTACTATCGCACTTACTCGGACATTGGCTTGAAGGGTTGTGATGGCGTCATAAGCTAACTTGCTGCTTTCATACACCTCCTTTAGGCGCTGCATCATCAAACCGGCCTGGATCATAGCCTCCTTGCTGGCCCCAGTCTGGTCCTCTGGGACATGGTGCAGAGTGAATACAGTCAACGGGGGAGCTGATGATACAGTCGGAAGGATCGGCGCTTGAGTTTGGCTAGCAGGTCCAGAAGTTGGAAGAGTTGATACCAATGGCAGAGCAGTCGATGGCGGTGCGGTTGAGATAGCACCGGTCTGAGATGAACCACCAGGCTCCTGAAGCATCCGTGCGGCCGGTACCCGAGGCGTTCCACTCGACAGCTCCCTCCGAGTGGGCCTATGAGGAGCGCCCGAACTCGTACCCTCACCACCCGCACCTCTCGGTGGTTCATCTTCATCATCGTCAGGAAGTTGTATGATATCTGTGGGAACTGTAGTCAGTCAACAACCACGGCTTGTTCAGTTGACGAACCAACCAATGGAACAGAACAGAATGCAAATGTATCATACCTCGCCAGGAGGTGGCTGCGTCAGCGGTGTCCTCCTCCACACGCTCATCATCAATATGCATGTTTGACATCATCAAAGTTGCAGCCCTGGCACAATTTTCACTTGGTCAACAAAAATATGAAGGTCTATGAGAGTAAGACAGAAAGTGAAATGGTCTACAACGAAAGCACTTACGTTGAAGCGATAGGCACAGTAACCTTGATCCTGGGCAAAGCCTTCCGAGGTTTAGGTAGAACGACCTTGGATTGCTTAGCGGTCTTCTCAGTCGGGTCAGGGGTTGACGTTCGAGTGCGCTTCTGAGTCCTGGCACTCGACACTGCAGCCTTACCCTGACCAGCCACGGGATCTTGTGTTTGCTTGGTACGGCGCTCAGTGCATGGAGGTGACTCGACTTCTTCACTATCATCAGAGTCATCACTGTCGTCTTCACTGTCGTCGGCATACTCAATATCAGCACTCCTGCCCTCGCTTTCTGCTCTTTCGATGAGTTGTTCCCCGTTCAGCATGGGCGAGTACATCTTTGTGAATACCTACGAGACACAGATTACAAAGATCAGTCGGATTCCAATATAGTTGCATATTGGAGAACAGAAAAGATAAAACAGTCAACAAGTTATGTCTGACCTCTCCTGGAGGGTGCTCAGCGTCGAATGGCAAGATCTATTTTGCTCCACACGGATTGTCCTTGTTTCCAGTGATGCTCCGAAGCCACTGCGCCACTGTCTCCTCTTTGACCTCCTCCGGGTGGGTCCAAGCGGTGTCATCTGCACCTGAGTACAGCCACATGGGGTGGTCGCGAGCTTGCAAGGGCTGGATGCGTCGACTGAGGAATACTTCCAACAAGTCCATGCCTCTCACTCCACCTCGGATCAGCTCAACGACTATGTCAATTAAGATGGCCACCTCACCCTTCTCCTCCTCTTCTATGGTCAACGAACGAGGGGCGTGGAGTCTTTCCAGGGAGAAAGGGGGGAGACCAATCGACGCCCCGGAGTCGAGACATCTTTGCAGGAAAATCAGGTCGACTGCCACCCCCTAACTAACTCAGGAAAAGTCATGGGAGGGAAAGAGCTCGTACCCCTCATTTGGATGCCTAAACCTCCACACATTTGGATCATGTGGGTCCTCTCATCAGTCGGATTGGCTTTCTTAACCGACTGAGATTGGCAGGTGAAGATATGTTTGAATAACCCCCAATGTGGGTGGCATCCCAGGAAGTTCTCAGTTATCGAGACAAATGCACCAAGATAAGATATGGTGTTTGGAGGATGATACGGCTCTGTCGTATCTATAATTGTTGATTGTTCCATGCTAATATTATACAACTTTCGCATATTTTTGGCAACTTTTTATATGATTTATTGGACTAACCTATTGATCCAGTGCCCAGTGCCAGTTCTTGTTTGTTGCATTTTTTGTTCGCAGAAAATCCATATCAAACGAAGTCCAAACGCGATAAAAATTTACGGAAAATTATTTTGGAATATTTATGATTTTTGGGAGGTAGAATCAATGCATACGAGGGCCCACAGTGACCACTACCCACCAGGGCATGCCGGGCACCCCCTGGTGCGCCCAGGTATCTTGTGCCCTCCTCCAAGGTCATTTGGGGCCCTTCTTCTAGTGCAAGAAAGATAATTTATGGAAAAAAATTATGTAAAAATTTCAGCTCAATCGGAGTTACGGATCTCCGGGAATTTAAGAAACCGTGAAGGGCCACATCTGGGGAGTGCGAAACAGAAGAGAACAAAGAGGGAGGTCCAATCTCGGAGGGGCTCTCGCCCCTCCGCCGCAATGGAGGCCATGGACCAGAGGGGGAACTCTCCTCCCATCTAAGGGGGAGGCCAAGGAAGAATAAGAAGAAGGAGGGAGGCTCTCCCCCTCTCTCTCGGTGGCACCGGAACACCGCCGGGGCAAGGATTGTGACGGCGATTTACATCAACAATCTTGCTACCGTCAACACCAACTCTCTCCCCCTATATGCAGCAGTGTAACCTCTCTTCTCCCCGCTGTAATCTCTACTTAAACATGGTGCTCAACTCCATATATTGTTTCCCAATGATATTTGGCTATCCTATGATGTTTGAGTAGATCTGTTTCGTCTTATGGGTTAATCATGATCTTGGTTGGTATGATTGTACATTTTATTTATGGTGCTGTCCTACGGTGCCCTCTGTCTCGTGAGGGGCCCCCGCTGTGGGGTGTTGCAATACGTTCATGATTCGCTTATGGTGCGTTGCGAGAGTGACAGAAGCTTGAACCCGAGAAGGGGGGTTGTTGTGTATGGGATAAAGAGGACTTGATACTTCATGCTATGGTTGGGTTTCATGATCTAAATGATCTTTAATAGTTGCAGATGCTTGCTCGAGTTCCAATCATAAGTGCATATGATCCAAGTAGAGAAAGTATGTTAGCTCATCCCTCTCCTTCATATAGAATTGCAAGAATGATTACTGGTACTTGTTATCGATTGCCTAGGGACAAATGACTTTCTTATTGACAAAAGCTATCCACTTTTATTACCTTGCAATTTATTCATAGTTTTATTCTCGCAAAGTACTCGTAGTTTTATTCTTGCAAAATAGTTTCATACTTGCTTTAGGTAAAGCAAATGTCAAGTGTGTGTAGAGTTGTATCGGTGGTTGATAGAACTTGAGGGAATATTTGTTCTGCCTTTAGCTCCTCATTGGGTTCAACACTCTTATTTATCAAAGAAGGCTAGAAACGATCCCCTATACTTGTGGGTTATCAAGACCTTTTTCTGGCACCGTTGCCAGGGAGCAATAGCGTGGGGTGAATATTCTCGTGTGTGCTTGTTTTCTTTATCACTAAGTAGTTTTTATTTTCTATTCTAAGTTGTTCTCTATCTTTAGATATGGAACACGAAACACACAAAAAATTAGTGGTACTTGCTACTCATGGAGATGGGGAACCTCCTAAAACCCTCGATGCTCGTTATGTGAAAGATATTATGCACTACTTTGATAATCCTGAGAAAACTCCATTCAACTATATAATGGGAGTAATGTTGGATCAACGTGAATTCTTTAGGGATTATCGCTTGACCCATAAAGGGAAATTGTTATGGGATCAAATTCATAAGTTGCATTGGTATGCTCGGGAGCTGTGCTTGAGATATGATTATACTTGTTGCTCTAGGATGAATGCTCCACATCTTCCCTTTTCATGTGAACTTAATGATAATGAACCCTTGGCTTCATATGCTAGAGGTATATATGATTACTATGATGTGGAACGAATAGAAGAATTTGTTGCTTTTAAGGGTGCTTATGAAATTGAATCTCCGTTTGAAAAGTTTGAAGATTTTGATGATTCAGTTTATAGACCTGAAAATTTTGCTATCCTTAAATATTGCTATGATAATTATAAATGCAACTACGATATTGATGTATTTATTGAGAATGTCTCCGCTGTCCAAGAAGAGATTAATATTTTGTAGGAGTCTATGGAAGAAGAAATTGATAAAACTGTGAGCTCATTGGATGAAAAAGATGATGAGGAGAGCGAAGAACAAAAGGAGGAAGAGGGAATTAGCTACCCATGCCCACCTTCTAATGAGAGTAACTCTTCAACTCATACATTGTTTAATGTCCCCTTCGTTCTTACCGAAGGATGAATGCTATGATGATTGCTATGATCTGATACGTCCATTTTGCATCATGCTTTTATATTGATATCTATTGCATTATGGGCTGTTATTTCACGTTATGTCACAATACTTACGGCTATTCTCTGTTATTCTACAAGGTTTACATGAAGAGGGAGAATGCCGGCAGCTGGAATTCTGGGCTGGAAAAGGAGCAAATATTGGAGACCTATTCTGTGCAACTCCAAAAGTCCTGAAACTCCACGGAATATCTTAAAATAAATAAAGAAAAATCGTCGCCAAAGATGAAGGCCAGGGGGCCCACACCCTGCTCACGAGGGTGGGGGGCGCCCCCCCCCCCCCCCCGGGGCGCGCCCCCTACCTCGTGGGCCCCCTGGTGGCTCTCTGATGCCCATCTTCTTCTATATGAGGTCTTTCGTCGTGAAAAAAATCAGAAGCAACCTTTCGGGACGAGACTCCGCCGCCACGAGGCGGAACCAATCTAGGGCTCCGGCAGAGCTGTTCTGCCGGGGACACTTCCCTCCGGGAGGGGGAAATCATCCGCATCATCATCATCAACGCTCCTCTCATCGGGAGAGGGCGATCTCCATCAACATCTTCATCAGCACCAGCTCATCTCCAAACCCTAGTTCATCTCTTGTATCCAATTCTTGTCTCCAAGTCCGGGATTGGTGCTAGTAGGTTGCTAGTAGTGTTGATTACTCCTTGCAGTTGATGCTAGTTGGTTTATTTGGTGGAAGATCATATGTTCAGATCCTTAATGCATATTATTACCCCTCTGATTATGAACATGAATATGCTTTGTGAGTAGTTACGTTTGTTCTTGAGGACAAGGGAGAAGTCTCGCTATTAGTAGTCAGGTGAATTTGGTATTCGTTCGATATTTTGATGAGATGTATGTTGTCTAGCCTCTAGTGGTGTTATGTGAACGTCGACTACATAACACTTCACCATTATTTGGGCCTAGAGGAAGGCACTGGGAAGTAATAAGTAGATGATGCGTTGCTAGAGTGACAGAAGCTTAAACCCTAGTTTATGTGTTGCTTCGTAAGGGGCTGATTTTGATCCATATGTTTCATGCTATGGTTAGGTTTACCTTAATACTTTTGTTGTAGTTGCGGATGCTTGCAATAGAGGTTAATCATAAGTGGGATGCTTGTTCAAGTAAGAACAGTACCCAAGCACCGGTCCACCCACATATCAAATTATCAAAGTACCGAACGCGAATCATATGAGCGTGATGAAACCTAGATTGACGATATTCCCATGTGTCCTCGGGAGTAATTTTCCTATTATAAGAGTTTGTCCAGGCTTGTCCTTTGCTACAAAAAGGATTGGGCCACCTTGCTGCACTTTATTTACTCTTGTTACTTGTTGCTCGTTACAATTTATCTTATCACAAAACTATCTGTTACCGATTATTTCAGTACTTGTAGAGAATACCTTGCTGAAAACCGCTTATCATTTCCTTCTGCTCCTCGTTGGGTTTGACACTCTTACTTATTGAAAGGACTACGATAGATCCCCTATACTTGTGGGTCATCAAGACTCTTTTCTAGCGCCGTTGCCGGGGAGTGTAGCGCCTTTGGTAAGTGGAATTTGGTAAGGAAAAATTTATATAGTGTGCTCAAATTTTCTGTCACTTGTTACTATGGAAAGTAATTCTCCGAGGGGCTTGTTCGGGGTATCTTCACCCCGTCCAGTAGAGCAAAGAGTTGCTCCTCAACCTACTGAACCTATTGAAAATGAAACTCCTTTTGAAGTTCCTTCGGGTATGATGGAAAAACTGCTAGCTAATCCTTTTACAGGAGATGGAACAAAGCATCCTGATGAGCATTTAATATATGTGCACGAAATTTGTGGATTATTTAAGCTTGCAGGTATACCCGATGATGTTGTTAAGAAGAAGGCTTTCCCTTTATCTTTGAAGGAAGACGCATTGATATGGTATAGGCTACGTGATGATATGAGATCATGGAACTATAAAGGATTGAAATTGGAATTTCATCAAAAGTATTACCCTATGCATCTTGTTCATCGTGATCGCAATTATATATATAATTTTTGGCCTCGCGAAGGAGAAAGCATCGCTCAAGCTTGGGGGAGGCTTAAATCAATGTTATATTCATGCCCCAATCATGAGCTTCCAAGAGAAATAATTATTCAAAGTTTTTATGCTCGGCTTTCTGATAACAATCGCACCATGCTCGATACTTCTTGTGCTGGCTCTTTTATGATGAAGACTATTGAATTTAAATGGAATTTATTGGATAGAATTAAACGCAACTCTGAAGATTGGGACCTCGACGAAGGTAAGGAGTCAGGTATGATGCCTAAGTTTGATTGTGTTAAATCTTTTATGGATACCGATATTTTCCGTAAGTTTAGCACTAAATATGGACTTGACTCTGAGATAGTAGCTTCTTTCTGTGAATCTTTTGCTACTTATGTTGATCTCCCTAAGGAGAAGTGGTTTAAATATCATCCTCCCATAGAAGTAAAAGTAGCTGCACCTATTAAAGTTGAAGAAAAGACTGTCACTTATAATGATCCTATTGTTCCTACCTCTTATGTTGAGAAACCACCTTTCCCTGTTAGAGTAAAGGATCATGCTAAGGCTTCAACTGTTGTTCGTAAAAGCAATATTAGAACTTATACACCTCCTGAGCAAGTTAAAGTAGAGCCTAATATTGCTATTGTTAAAGATCTCTTGTCTGATAATATTGATGGGCATGTTATTCAATTCTGTGGTGAAACTGCTAGAATTGCTAAACCGTGTGTCGTGGTTCTAAGTCTGATAGTAGAGTGGGGGTAGGTATGGAGAGGCAAGGTCCTAGCTATGGAGAGGTTGTAAACACAAGGGATGTACGAGTTCAGGCCCTTCTCAGAGGAAGTAAAAGCCCTACGTCTCGGAGCCCGGAGGCGGTCGAGTGGATTATGTGTATATGAATTACAGGGGTGCGAACCCTTTACACTGAGGTGGGGGGTGGCTTATATAATGCCTGCCAGACCCCTCCGGCCTTCAGTAATGCGGGGTTTAAAGTACATTAAGTCCAGGGCGTTACTGGTAACGCCCCACATAAAGTGTCTTAACTACCATAAAGTCTACTTAATTACAGACCGTTGTAGTATAGAGTGCTTCTTGACCTTCTGGTGGTCGAGTGAGTCTTCATGGTCGAGTCCTTCAAGTCCGTCGAGTGGAGTCCTCGTAGGTCGACTGGAAGGTGATCTCTTCTAAGGGTGTCCTTGGGTAGGGTATTTAGATCAGGTCTATGACCCTACCCTAGGTACATGACTCCATCATTAGCCCCCGAATGGATTGAGGCTTGAGTGAGGAAGGAGTTGATGTTGTTTCCAACTGGCTTTTGCATGCTGGTCATGCGTTGTCTTGGACCAATAATCTCTTTGTTGATAACTAGCAACTTTTCTTCAGTCGACTCGATCCATTCTTTTCTTTCGTTGAGTGACCTTTTGAACTTAACAATTTCCGAGCGACGGATCGCGGGAGATCTCGCGCCTGACAGATCGATCTGCCGTTCGCGGATTTTGTGGGATACGAAATTTGGGGAAGCGCGCGAAGTGGGGCGGACCGCGGCGCTCGGATGGGATAGGGCATGGAAGCCTCGATTCTCGCGCCACCTTTTTCGCCACGTATCGCGCCCGCGCGACTGCTTCGGGATGTGATTGGATCGCTTGGGCCCACCTGTCATCCACTCGGAAGTGATCTTATAAAGGTGCCCGGCGAGGGTCTTTGAACAGTATCTCTGCATTCTCTCTCTGCTCTCCCTGCCTCCACCCACTGCGCCTGCTCTCGCCTCCGCACAACCGCTCCTCGTGCGCCTCGCCGGCAGCCATGGTGAAGGAGAAGACGGCGGTGCTGGAACGCGTGAAGAAGGCGTCGGCGACGGGGAAGGCGAAGGGGAGAACCACCAGTCGTGGTGGGTCTTCATCTAGATCTCGCCTGCCGAATGGCTGGGTCCAGGGAGATTGGATCCGGTCGACCATCACGGAGAATGACCTCACCGACATGGCCAACGACGGTCTGATCCCCCACGGAGCAGCAAGGCTCCCGAGGAACGAGTGGCAACCCCAGCCGGAAGAGGGTGAGTGTGTTCTTCTGGCTACCCACGTCGACCGAGGGTTTTCTTTGCCACCGAGTGTTTTCTTCCGTGGTTAACTGAATTTCTTCGGAGCGCAACTCCACCACTTCAACCCAAATTCTATCGCCTATCTTGCTGCCTTTGTATCCATGTGTGAGAACTTTCTGGGTTGCCGACCGCACTGGGGTCTGTTCAAGCATATATTCACGTGCCGCTCTCAGACCGTGAAGAAGTCGAGTCCAGATGATGATAAAACCAAGATTATTCAGATGTGTGGAGGTCTGGGAATCCAAATGAGGAACAAGAGCACCTTCCCAGCGATGACCCTCCCTGAGTCGGTCAGGGGCTGGCAGTCGATTTGGTTTTACTGCAAGAACGAGTCGACGCCGGGGCAGTCGAGTGGTCTCCCTCCGTTTACCGTGGACCGCGCCAACCGGCCTTCCTCTCTGAAGGTGCTCCCGGAGGAGAAAGCTGACGTGAAGATGCTGATGGAGCGCGTAGTCCAGCTGGTTCATGAAGGAGTGACGGGTATGGATCTCCTGGAGGTTTTCCTTAGACGCCGCATCCAGCCTCTCCAGTACAGACGCCATTGCATGTGGCTGTACTGTGGGACCGAAGATGAGACTCGGGTCAACCCAGAAGCAGTCGACGACGCCACGCTGGAAAGGTGGTTGGCTGCGGTCACTGGGAACAAGGATAACCCTCGTAGGGCTAGGAGAATTCCTCCACTCGACAATTCCAGCACTCCAGACAAGGTATGCTCATTTTACCTCCAACTGTATTCTTGCTACATTTATTTCTGTTTTCGCCGCAAATTGGTCGATTGATCTTTGTCTTGATGTACGACAGGTCCTCACCGACTTGTACTCGATGCCCAATGGAGCGCAAACTCCGCCTGTAGAAGGAGAAGCGAGTGGGGGCGAAAGCCAGGAGGAGTGGGACTCGGACGCTGCTGAAGATGATGATGATGATGATGCCGATGAGGAAGAAGAAGAGGAGGAGGAGGAGGAGGTCGCACCACCGCGCTCGAAAAGGCGGTCGAAGCTTGCCCATGACCCTGCGACTGAACATGGTAAGGGGGTCGCGATTGTCGCGCAGTCGACCAAGCGCCCTCGGACCACCTCTTCGGTGCCGACTGAAAAGGCTCCGAAGCAGTCCAGGGTGGCACCGTCGAAGCCGACCAAGGTCCTGCCGAAGATGAAAGTGTCCATCCCCACCATATCAGGGTAAACATGCTGCTTGAGTCTTCTTGTTTTGTGCGGGCTTTATCTTTGATTGACACTTGAGTTAGCCAACTGATTTTTTGGAATTATATTGCTGCTACTTCCGAGACCTCAGCCAGGGCTGACGACCATGAGATGGAGGATGTCGTAACCTCACAACCTAGTACCACTCTCTTAATTCCGTTTTTAGTCGACTGACTCTTCGTCCCTAATTCTGATTCTTTTCTGTAGCTCCATCCAATGTCGTTATCACTCTTCATGATGATGATGACGATGAAGAACCACTGAAGCACAGGAGGAGAAGGAAAGCGTCTGCCGGCAGGGTGGCCCAGGATGTGACGGCGCCCAAGACTCTGGTCGCGGAGGAGGAGAATACCACTCAACACACCGTGTCCTTCGCGGTGCCGTTGACGAGTGCTCATCCCGCTTCGTCGAGTGCCGCACAACCTTCTCTCTTCACGACGCACCACGTCCCAAAGGACCAAGCCAGTGCTGCGAAGGAAGCGATACACCAAGCAGGGGTCATGATGGAGCATGTGAAGGCCATCCGGGAAGCAAGTCAAGCGGCTTACGACGCCAGCTCTGCCCTTCAAAGCAATGTTTAGGTCAGTCGACCATCGCTTGTTCTGTTAGGATATGCTATCGGAAAGTCTTTCTTTTCGGAACCCGTAGTAGTCACCCACTGGGTGTGTCGATTGAAACTCCGGTTTAGTGGGGGCACGCTGAGTGCACCCGCTGGGTGTAGTCCCCAAGGCTATGGTCAACTGCTGGCAGTCGGTCATAGGCTTTATAAATTAAGTTCTTCCGTCATTCGACTAAGTCGAATGGATTTCGCAAAACCAGGTGGAGCACGCTGAGTGCACCCACTGGGTGTAGTCCCAGAGACTGTGGTCGACTGCTGGCAGTCGATTACAGTCTGAAGAATACGTCCTGTTATCTGGCAGTTTTTTTTAGTCGACTGGTCGACTCTATCTTAATAGAACCAGTGGGGGCATGCTGAGTGCACCCACTGGGTGTAGTCCCCGAGACTACGGTCGAATATTTGTATTCGGCTGTAGTCTTAGAAACACATGATTTTTCCTTATCCACTCGGAAGTGAATAATTTTTGACATTTTGTCGATTGGTTCTTCGCAGAAATCCTGTGACCTTGCTACTCGTTACACCGAGCTAGAGAACAAGCACATTCAGCTCGAGCTGGATCTGAAGCTGGTTCAGGAGAATCTGACGAAGGCAAAGGAGGAGACCAAAGGTATGTTCGGTGAGACCTCGACGACTCCTTTTTTCCTTCATTTGTTTCAAAATCTGACCTTGTTGTAACTTGCAGGCAAGGTGAAGGAGGCCCAGAAGAAAAAAGACCTTGAGCTAGCTGAGAAGATCAAACTTGCTGACGAGAAGTTAGCTTCAGTCACCAAGCTTGAAGAAGAAAATACTAATCTGAAAGCTGCTCTTGCGATTGCCAACAAGGAGGTTAGTCGACTGAAAACTGACAAAGCTGCCCTGAACGACAAGGCCGGTCAGTTGACTGGGAAGAAGAATGATCTGGAGGCCTTCCTGAGTGGACTCGCCAAGAAGTTGTTCCTCATGCTCGAAGGTAATCCTTTACACTCGACAATCATTTTTAACAGTGATCTTTGCATTCGACCATCGCTTTGACTCGGTGACTGTCCTTGCAGAATTTTGCCAAAACTTTGAAGAGGAAACTAGTCGGCTGGAACCAAACCTTGACCCCATCAACTCCCCGGTGAACGATGAAGTTGCCATGAATGTGTTCCGACTTGAGTCTCGCGTTGCAGCTGTCGTGGACTATCTCGCAAGGCTGAAGGTCGCCACTTCTCGCATTGACACAACGCTCTAGCCCGGGGAGACGCTCCAGAACGACCTCGAGTCGCTGATGGCTCGACTGAACATGGTTCCTGGTCGAGTGCAGGAGTGGAAAAAGTCCTCTGCTAGGTGTGGCGCAGATGTTGCTCTGTGTCTGGCTCGAGTCCACTGCAAAGATGCGCGAGAAGACAAGCTGGCGGCTCTTTGGGTGGCCAACACCAAGAAACACGACTTCAGGTCCTTCATGGAAACCTTCATCGCTGCTGCCACTCGGATCACGGACGGAATTGATCTTGATGAGTTTGTTGCACCTTCCAGCCCTCCACAGGAGGGGTAAAAAACTTCTTTGAGCTCGACACTTTAAATTTGCCTCGGTATGCCGAGTGATTTTGTAACCGATAAACCTTAACAGGCTTAGCGCCTGAGCACTTTCGGTTCCTTTAGGTATCGATCTGAACTTGGATTTGATGTTTGAATATGCTTGCTTTTGGCTCGAAATGTCTTTTGCAGGTTTAAAGCAAGACGCTTACTGCAGTCGACTTATTCCTTAATTCACTTAGGCGAGCACTGGGCTGCAGCTAAGCTTCCGAGTGGGAGGTCTGCTCCACACTCGGTAAGATTTTTATACCTTAGGCGAGCACGGTGCTGCAGCTAAGCCTCCGAGTGGGAGGTCTGCTCCACACTCGGTAGGATTTTTATATCTTAGGCGAGCACGGGGCTGCAGCTAAGCCCCCGAGTGGGAGGTCTGCTCCACACTCGGCAGGATTTTTATATCTTAGGCGAGCACGGGGCTGCAGCTAAGCCCCCGAGTGAGAGGTTTGCTCTTCACTTGGTAGGATTTTTATATCTTAGGCGAGCACGGGGCTGCAGCTAAGCCCCCGAGTGAGAGGTTTGCTCTTCACTTGGTAGGATTTTTATATCTTAGGCGAGCACGGGGCTGCAGCTAAGCCCCCGAGTCAGAGGTCTGCTCCACACTCGGCAGGATTTTTATATCTTAGGTGAGCACGGAGCTGCAGCTAAGCCCCCGAGTGGGAGGTTTGCTCTTCACTCGGTAGGATTTTCACGTTGTACTTGTGGCGTAGCTCAGAGGAGAGGGACACAGTCGACCTGCACCTCGTCCTTCTTACGACCGCACATTGTACTTGTGGCATAGCTCAGAGGAGAGGGTCGCAGTCGACCTGCACCTCATCCTCCTTGCGAGCGCACGTTGTATTTGTGGCGTAGCTCAGAGGAGAGGGTCGCAGTCGACCTGCACCTCGTCCTCCTTGCGAGCGCACGTTGTATTTGTGGCGTAGCTCAGAGGAGAGGGTCGCAGTCGACCTGCACCTCGTCCTCCTTGCGAGCGCACATTGTATTTGTGGCGTAGCTCAGAGGAGAGGGTCGCAGTCGACCTGCACCTCGTCCTCCTTGCGAGAGCACATTGTACTTGTGGCGTAGCTCAGAGGAGAGGGTCGCAGTCGACCTGCACCTCGTCCTCCTTGCGAGCGTACGTTGTATTTGTGGCGTAGCTCAGAGGAGAGGGTCGCAGTCAACCTGCACCTCGTCCTCCTTGCGAGCGCACATTGTACTTGTACTTAGGCGAGTGCTCGGACTGCAGGTAAGCCCCCGAGTGAAAGTCTGGCTTATCACTCGGTAGGATTTTGTTCAAACTTAGGCGAGCACTGGGCTGCAGCTAAGCCCCCGAGTGGAAGTCTGGCTTATCACTCGGTAGGATTTTATTGAAACTTAGGCGAGCACTGGGCTGCAGCTAAGCCTCCGAGTGGAAGTCTGGCCTATCACTCGGTAGGATTTTATTGAAACTTAGGCGAGTGCTTGGACTGCAGCTAAGCCTCCGAGTGAAACTCTGGCTTATCACTCGGTGGATTTTATTGAAACTTAGGCGAAACGGATTCGCAGCTAAGCCCCCGAGTGAGAGGCTGGCTCATCACTCGGTAAGGATTTTTTTTACAAACTTAGGCGAAACGGATTCGCGACTAAGTCACCCACTGAGGGGGAAATTTTTACTGAACAAATAAAAGTGACAAAAATCATTGGGGAAAATATGACACTATTATCTTGTAAAACATGGACTACAGAAGTACTTTTATTACAACTCATCCGAGTGATAAACTTAAGTGTAAAATGGGCGAAGTAGTTCCGCGTTCCAAGCTCGGGGCTCGTCGATATTGTGTTCGACGTTGTAGAGATGGTACGCCCCGTTGTGGAGGACCTTGGTGACGATGAAGGGTCCTTCCCAAGAAGGAGAAAGCTTGTGTTGTTTCTGCTGATCCACTCGGAGAACCAAATCCCCCTCCTGGAAGGCTCGACTCTTCACGTTTCTGGCATGGAAGCGACGCAAGTCTTGTTGGTAAATGGTCGATCGGATCAGAGCCATCTCCCTTTCTTCCTCTAAAAGGTCGACTGCGTCCTGTCGCGCTTGTTCAGCTTCTGCTTCGTTGTAGAGTTCAACTCGAGGAGCATTGTGGAGAAGATCACTCGGCAAGACTGCTTCAGCTCCGTAGACCAAGAAGAATGGAGTTCTTCCGGTCGACCGATTAGGTGTGGTCCGCAGTCCCCAAAGCACCGAGGGAAGTTCGTCGACCCATGCTCCAGCCGCATGTTTGAGATCACGCATCAATCGGGGTTTCAACCCTTTGAGGATCAGGCCATTGGCTCGCTCTGCTTGTCCATTCGACTGCGGATGGGCGACTGAAGCGTAGTCGACTCGTGTGCCTTGAGAGTTGTAGAAATCCCTGAATTCCTCTGAGTCAAAGTTCGACCCATTATCTGTAATGATGCTGTGCGGGACTCCATATCTGAATATCAGTTCCTTGATGAAGCTAACAGCAGTACCGGCGTCAAGGTTCTTGATGGGTTTAGCCTCAATCCACTTGGTGGACTTGTCGACTGCCACCAGTACATGCGTGAAACCGCTTCGACCCGTTCTCAAGGGACCGACCATATCCAACCCCCATACTGCGAATGGCCAGACGAGTGGAATGGTCTTCAGAGCTGACGCAGGCTTGTGTGACATATTTGAGTAGAACTGACATCCTTCGCACTTGTCCACTATTTCCTTTGCCATCTCATTCGCCCTTGGCCAGTAAAATCCGGCTCGGTATGCTTTGGCCACGATGGTCCGAGAGGACGCATGATGACCACAGGTCCCCGAGTGGATATCATCAAGGATAATTCGACCTTCTTCTGGCGTTATGCACTTTTGACCAACTCCAGTCGCGCTCTCTCTATACAACTGTCCTTTGATTACGGTAAAGGCCTTGGATCGATGGATGATCTGCTGAGCCTCTTCCTCATCCTCTGGGAGCTCTTTTCTCAGGATGTACGCGATATATGGAACTGTCCAATCAGGAGTGACCACCAAGACCTCCATAACCAAGTCGACCACAGCTGGGACTTCTACTTCAGTCGGATCCGTGGCACTCTTGGGTTGCGGGGCCTCTTCAGTGAAAGGGTCTTCTTTAACTGACGGAGTATGAATATGCTCCAAGAACACACCACTCGGAATGGCTTCTCTCTTAGAACCTATCTTTGCTAGATCATCAGCTGCTTGATTTTTCAGTCGGGGTATATGATGGAGCTCTAACCCCTCAAACTTCTTTTCCAGCTTCCTCACTGCATTGCAGTATCCAGTCATGGCTGGGCTTCTCACGTCCCACTCCTTCATCACTTGGTTGACCACTAAATCTGAATCGCCATAGACCATCAGGCGACGGACGCCGAGTGAAATGGCCATGCGCAATCCATATAAGAGGGCCTCATACTCTGCCTCATTGTTGGAGGAATCAAAGTGAATCTGGAGCACATATCTGAGCTTATCTCCTCTGGGGGAAACCAGGACAACCCCAGCACCAGAACCATTCAACATCTTAGAGCCATCAAAGAACATGGTCCAATGCTCCGAGTGAACCTCAGTCGGCTGCTGTTGTTCAATCCACTCGGCGAGGAAATCTGCTATTGCCTGGGACTTAATGGCTTTCTTTGCCTCAAACTTGATATCAAGGGGAAGAAGTTCAATCGCCCATTTTGCCACTCGACCAGTTGCATCTCTGTTGTGCAAAATCTCTGAAAGTGGAGCGTCGCTGACGACTGTGATGGAATGATCAGAGAAATAATGAGCAACCTTCTTCGTGGTCATGTATATCCCATACACAAGCTTCTGATAATGAGGGTATCTCTGCTTGGACGGGGTCAAAACTTCAGACAAATAATACACTGGGCGCTGAACTTTGAAGGCTTTCCCTTCTTCTTCCCGCTCGACCGTAAGTACTGTACTGACGACTTGTCCTGTGGCTGCGATATAAAGCAACAGAGGCTCTTTGCTGATTGGAGCAGCAAGCACCGGCTGGGTGGAGAGCAGAGCTTTTAGCTCGGCAAACGCTGCATCAGCTTCTGGAGTCCACTCGAACTTGTCTGCCTTCTTCATCAGTCGGTAAAGAGGCAGTGCCTTTTCACCGAGTCGTGAGATGAATCGACTTAATGCGGCCAAGCATCCAGTAAGCTTCTGGACATCGTGCACTCGCACAGGGTGTTTCATTCGGAGTATAGTGCCGATCTTTTCTAGATTAGCATCGATTCCTCGTTCGGAAACGATAAAACCGAGTAACTTGCCACCAGGAACTTCGAATGTGCACTTTGTTGGATTGAGCTTGATATCATACCTTCTGAGGTTGGCAAATGTTTCGGCGAGGTCAGTGAGCAGGTCGGAACCTTTTCGTGACTTGACCACGATATCATCCATATACGCTTCCACATTCCGACTGATTTGAGTGAGCAAACACTTCTGAATCATTCGCATAAATGTGGCTCCGGCATTCTTGAGGCCGAATGGCATGGTGATATAGCAGAAGCACCCGAATGGAGTGATGAAAGCTGTTTTTATCTCATCGGGTCCGTACAAACGGATCTGATGGTACCCGGAATAGGCGTCTAGAAAAGACAGTCTCTCGCATCCCGCGGTCGAGTCAACAATTTGATCAATGCGAGGGAGAGGAAAATTATCTTTCGGGCAGGCCCGATTGATGTGCTTGAAATCAATGCACATTCAAAGTGATTTGTCCTTCTTAGGAACCATGACGACATTAGCGAGCCACTCGGAGTGGTATATCTCTCGGATAAATCCTGCCGCCAACAGTCGAGCCACTTCCTCACCAATAGCCTTTCTCTTCTGGACGGCGGACCGCTGAAGATGCTCTTTAACTGGTTTTGATGAGTCGACTCTAAGGCGATGCTCAGCCAGTCCCCTGGGAACACCCGGCATGTCAGCTGGCTTCCATGCAAAAATGTCCCAGTTCTCACGGAGGAACTGGATGAGCGCTTCTTCCTATTTCGGGTCGAGTGTTGTGGAGATGTGGGTCGGGGCTGCATTGGGGTCGGTCGGGTGAATGTGGACAAGCTTCGTCTCACCGGACGACTGAAATGCAGATTCCATGGCGGGTTTCTTGGCTCGCAGCAAATCACTCGGATCTGCGTTTTGCTTGTATTCTTCAAACTCGACCGCTGTCACCTGGGAATCAGCAATCTTTGAGCCTTTCTGGAAACACTCTTCTGCCTTTTTCCGATCACCTGTGATAGTGATCACTCCTTTGGGGCCGGGCATCTTCAGTTTCAGGTAGACGTAACATGGTCAAGCCATAAAACGTGCGTAAGTTGGTCTCCCCAAAATAGCGTGGTACGCGCTCTGAAAATCCACGACCTCAAACGTCAGCTTTTCCTTGCGAAAATGTTTTGAATCACCAAACACCACGTCCAGAGCTATTTGGCCGAGTGACTCGGCTTTCTTTCCTGGTATAACTCCGTGAAAGCTCATGTTACTGGTGCTCAGTCGGGACATCGGAATGCCCATTCCCTTCAGTGTGTCTGCATACAACAAGTTCAGTCCGCTACCACCGTCCATCAGCACCTTCGTCAACCGAGTGCCTTCGACAACTGGGTCGACCACCAAAGCTTGCCTCCCACGGGTGGCAATATGAGTCGGGTGATCAGACTGGTCGAATGTGATGGGCGTTTGGGACCACCTCAGATAACTTGGTTTCGCTGGGGCAACCATGTTCACCTCATGGTTAATGACCTTCAGTCGGCTCTTGCTTTCCACATCTGCGAAGATCATCAAGGTGGAGTTGACATGTGGATATCCCCCCTCACTGTCCTCCTTGTCTTCGGCCTTGTCTGACTCCTTTTCCTTGTCCTTGGACCGTTTCCCTTGGAACTGTTGGATCAGCAGTCGACACTGACGAGTGGTATGCTTCGGGTAAATGATATTACCCTCTTCATCTTTCTTCGTGTGGATGTGGCAAGGCATATCCATCACGTCGTTTCCCTCTTTATCCTTCACCTTCTTAGGGTTCCAGGATCCTTTTGGTTTCCCTTTGAACTTTCCCTGAGTCACGGCTAGAGCCTCTCCAGGAGCTGCTGGTTCAGCCTTCCGCTTCTGTTTCCGACTGGTGTTTCCCTTCTCCGACTGACTCGGCTTGTACTTGCCGCTTCGGAGTCGGTCTTCTTCTTCGCCGTTGGCATACTTGGTAGCAATCTCCATCATCCGACTCAGGGTCATGTCTCCGGTTCGACCAAACTTCAAACTCAATTCTCTGTTCTTGACACCATCCTTGAAGGCGCAGACTGCCTGATGATCAGACACGTTCTCCACGGTATGATGCAAAGTGATCCATCTCTGAATATACTCTCTGAGAGTCTCATTCGTCTTCTGCACACAGACTTGCAGCTCTGTCAATCCAGCTGGTCGCTTGCAAGTTCCTTCAAATGTTCTGACGAACACTCGGGACAGATCTTCCCAAGTGTAAATGCTGCTAGGAGGTAACTGATTCAACCACGCCCTGGCAGAACCTTCCAACATGAGGGGCAAATGCTTCATGGCCACCTCGTCATTCCCACCACCAATCTGAACCGCCACTCGGTAGTCCTCAAGCCAAGTTTCAGGCTTAGACTCACCAGTGAACTTGCTTACTCCTGTTGCCAACCTGAAATTGGGGGGAATTACCGCGGCTCTGATAGCCCTGCTGAAACATTCTGGACCAGAAACATGCACTCGACTGCTTGTGGGCGCATCTCTGTCGGGCCCGCCCCGATGGGCTCTGTTTCAGTCGACCAAGCCTTGCACGATAATGGATCGCGCATCGAAGCCTGGTTCCCGGGGGTCGACTGGAGCTCTTCGCCCCACACTGATTTGACGCCTGTCATCTTGCTGCCGAGGAGCGTAAGACCCACCCCTCGGGGGGGAGTGGGCACTCGACGCCTATCATCACGATCGTGTCGGTCATCATACTGGTCTCGCCGATTTTTGCGCCCTTCACGCCTCGGAGGCGATCTGGGACTCTGAGCCGACTAAACCGTATTCACAGCGACGGATCGACTGTGAATTCTATTGCACGACTGCGACACGGCTGAATTCTGATCTCCTGCTGCCCGGAGCAAATCCCTGATCTGCATCAAGCCTCTGCCAGCTTCCGACTGAGAGGGCTGGATGGACTCTGCTATACGGGTTGCAGCTGCTAAATTCTGAATTGGGGTTCGATATACCTGAGTCGGCGGGAAGAGTTGACGTCGATTGGCGTCGGGAACTCGTTGCCGCGCACGCTCGTCGAGTGCTCGCTGAAGGTTCTCCAGACGAGCGCGTTCAGCCAAATTGGCTAAACGTGCCTCCTCAAAGGCGCGAGCCTCGGGGGTTTCTCCCACGATGGGAGTATGCAGGGCATCCATGTTCCTGCGGCGAAGCTCTTCCCTCTGCAGAGAGTCGAGTGGCTCGGGCTGGTACTCTTCGTGGTCTCGTGCGGGGTCGCCTCCGCCGCCTGCCCCGCCCTCATGGGCGAAGCCAGGAGGACTGCGAGGTCCGTTGACCATCAAGATTTCCGCCGCCGGATCACTGCTATCGCATTCGGAGGCAGTCTCTACGGAGCCAGTCGACAGATCGAACAGGCCATAGAGGGATTCGTCGGGCTCGATTGCCGCAACTTGGGCGGTGGCCGTCTGGCGAGCCACCGCGTGCTTCACCCACCGCTGGAGCCTCAACCAACCAGAGCGCTTGTGCTGGTGGGAGACCGGGAGGGTGACCGATAGGGGAGTCGACCGATACAGGGTCGACGCTTGTCGCAGCAGAACGCCGCGGACACATGCGCGAAAATGCGTCGCACCACGGACGGGGAGCGCATCAACGTCGAGTGGAGCCTCCTGGAGCCAAGGAGAGTCGTCGGCGATGAAGGTGAGAGCGCCGAGATGGATCTCGCGGCCCTCGACCAAAACTCCAGCAGCAACCATGATGAAAGTACTCGGAAGAATCGCAACTTCTCCAAAAAAATCGCTAAAACACCGGCCCCACGGTGGGCGCCAACTGTCGTGGTTCTAAGTCTGACAGTAGAGTGGGGGTAGGTATGGAGAGGCAAGGTCCTAGCTATGGAGAGGTTGTAAACACAAGGGATGTACGAGTTCAGGCCCTTCTCGGAGGAAGTAAAAGCCCTACGTCTCGGAGCCCGGAGGCGGTCGAGTCGATTATGTGTATATGAATTACAGGGGTGCGAACCCTTTACACTGAGGTGGGGGTGGCTTATATAATGCCTGCCAGACCCCTACGGCCCTCAGTAATGCGGGGTTTAAAGTACATTAAGTCTGGGGCGTTACTGGTAACGCCCCACATAAAGTGTCTTAACTACCATAAAGTCTACTTAATTACAGACCGTTGCAGTACAGAGTGCTTCTTGACCTTCTGGTGGTCGAGTGAGTCTTCATGGTCGAGTCCTTCAAGTCCGTCGAGTGGAGTCCTCGTAGGTCGACTGGAAGGTGATCTCTTCTAAGGGTGTCCTTGGGTAGGGTATTTAGATCAGGTCTATGACCCTACCCTGGGTACATGACTCCATCACCGTGTGCTAAAGATAAACATATACCTGTGGTAGGCGTGCCTGTTATTTCTGTTAAAATAGGATATCATTGTTATCATGGCTTATGTGATATGGGTGCTAGTGCTAGTGCAATACCCATTGACTTATACAAAGAAATTATGCATGATATTGCACATATTGAGTTAGAAGAAATTGATGTCACAATTAAGCTGCCAATAGAGATACTATTTCACCAGTGGGAATTGTTAGAGATGTTGAAGTCTTGTGTGGGAAAACCAAATATCCCGCTGATTTTCTTGTTCTTGGTTCTCCACAAGATAGCTTTTGTCCCATTATATTTGGTAGACCCTTCTTGAACACTGTTAATGCTAAGATAGACTGCGAAAAGAATGTTGTTACTATTGGCTTGGATGATATGGTTCATGAGTTTAATTTCTCTAAATTTAGTAAACAACATCGTGAGGAAGAATTGCCTAGTAAGGATGAAATTATTGGTCTTGCTTCTATTGCCGTACCTCCTAGTGATCCTTTAGAACACTATTTGCTAGACCATGAAAATGAGATGTTCATGAATGAAAGAAGGGAAATAGATGAAGTATTCTTTAAACAGGAACCTATTCTGCAACACAATTTGCCTGTTGAAATCCTAGGGGATCCTCCTCCACCCAAGTGTGATCTCGTGTTTGAGCTTAAACCGTTGCCTGATAATCTTAAATATGCTTATCTTGATGAAAAGAAAATATATCCTGTTATTATTAGTGCTAACCTTTCATAGCATGAAGAAGAAAGATTATTGAAAACTCTGAAGAAGCATCGTGCCGCTATTGGATATACTCTTGATGATCTTAAGGGCATTAGTCCCACTCTATGTCAGCATAAAATAAATTTGGAAGCGGATGCCAAACCAGTTCGTGATCCTCAACGACGTTTGAATCCTAAAATGAAAGAAGTGGTAAGAAAAAGAAATACTCAAGCTTTTAGAGGCAGGTATAATTTATCCCGTTGCTGATAGTCAGTGGGTAAGTCCTGTCCATTGTGTCCCTAAGAAGGGAGGTATTACTGTTGTCCCTAATGATAAAGGTGAATTGATTCCGCAAAGAATTATCATAGGTTATAGGATGGTAATTGATTTCCGCAAATTAAATAAAGCTACTAAGAAAGATCATTACCCCTTACCTTTTATTGATCAAATGCTAGAAAGATTATGCAAACATACACATTATTGCTTTCTAGATGGTTATTCTGGTTTCTCTCAAATACCTGTGTCGGCTAAAGATCAATCAAAGACTACTTTTACATGCCCTTTTGGTACTTTTGCTTATAGACGTATGCCTTTTGGTTTATGTAATGCACCTACTACCTTTCAAAAATGTATGATGGCTATATTCTCTGACTTTTGTGAAAAGATTTGTGAGGTTTTCATGCACAACTTTTCCGTCTATGGTTCCTCTTTTGATGATTGCTTGAGCAATCTTGATCGAGTTTTGCAGAGATGTGAAGAAACTAATCTCGTCTTGAATTGGGAAAAGTGTCACTTTTATGGTTAATGAGGGAATTGTCTTGGGGCACAAAGTTTCTGAAAGAGGTATTGAAGTTGATAAAGCCAAAGTTGATGCTATTGAAAATAAGCCATGTCCCAAGGACATCAAAGGTACAAGGAGTTTCCTTGGTCACGCCGGATTTTATAGGAGGTTCATTAAGGACTTCTCAAAAATTTCTCGGCCTCTAACTAATTTATTACAAAAAGATGTACCATTTGTCTTTGATGATGATTGTGTAGAAGCATTAAAATACTTAAGAAAGCATTAGTCTCTGCACCTGTTGTTCAGCCTCCTGATTGGAATTTACCCTTTGAAATTATGTGTGATGCTAGTGATTATGTTGTAGGTGTTGTCCTAGGGCAAAGAGTTGTTAAGAAATTAAATGTTATCCATTATGCTAGTAAGACTCTAGACAATGCTCAAAGAAATTATGCTACCACCAAAAAGGAACTTTTAGCAGTTGTGTTTGCTTGTGATAAATTCAGACTCTATATTGTTGATTCTAAAGTAACTATTCACACCAATCATGCTGCTATTAAATATCTTATGGAAAAGAAAGATGCGAAACCTAGACTTATTAGATGGGTTCTCTCGTTGCAAGAATTTGATTTGCATATTGTTGATAGAAAAGGAGCTGAGAACCCCGTTGCAGATAACTTATCTAGGTTAGAGAATGTTCTTGATGACCCACTACCTATTGATGATAGCTTTCCAGATGAACAATTAAATGTCATAAGCACTTCTCATAGCACTCCATGTTATGCTGATTATGCTAATTATATTGTTGCTAAATTTATACCACCTAGCTTCACATACCAACAAAAGAAAAAGTTCTTTTATGATTTGCGACATTACTTTTGGGATGACCCACATCTTTATAAAGAAGGAGTAGATGGTGTTATTAGACGTTGTGTGCCTGAGCATGAATAGGAACAGATCCTATGCAAGTGTCACTCCGAAGCTTATGGAGGACACCACGCTGGAGATAGAACTGCACATAAGGTATTGCAATCCGGGTTTTATTGGCCCACTCTCTTCAAAGATGCTCGTAAGTTTGTTTTGTCTTGCGATGAATGTCAAAGAATTGGTAATATTAGTAGACGTCAAGAAATGCCTATGAATTATTCACTTGTTATTGGACCATTTGATGTTTGGGGCTTTGATTATATGGGACCTTTTCCTGCCTCTAATGGATATACACATATTTTAGTTGCTGTTGATTACGTTACTAAGTGGGTAGAAGCTATTCCAACTAGTAGTGCTGATCATAACACCTCTATTAAAATGCTTAAGGAAGTTATTTTTCCAAGGTTTGGAGTCCCTAGATATTTAATGACTGATGGTGGTTCACATTTTATTCATGGTGCCTTCCGTAAAAATGCTTGCTAAATATGACGTTAATCATAGAATTGCATCTCCTTATCACCCACAGTCTAGTGGTCAAGTAGAATTGAGTAATAGAGAGATCAAATTAATTTGGCAAAAGACTATTAATAGGTCTAGAAAGAATTGGTCCAAGAAACTTGATGATGCATTATGGGCCTACAGAACTGCATATAAGAATCCTATGGGTATGTCTCCGTATAAAATGGTTTATGGAAAAGCATGTCACTTACCTCTCAAACTAGAACATAAGGCATATTGGGCTATTAAAGAGCTCAACTATGATTTCAAACTTGGCGGTGAGAAGAGGTATTTGATATTAGCTCACTTGATGAATGGAGAACCCAAGCTTATGAAAATGCCAAGTTATTTAAAGAAAAAGTTAAAAGATGGCATGACAAAAGGATACAAAAGCGTGAGTTTAATGTAGGTGATTATGTATTGCTATACAACTCTCGTTTAAGATTTTTTGCAGGAAAACTTCTCTCTAAATGTGAAGGTCCCTACGTTATCGAGGAGGTCTATCGTTTCGGTGCCATAAAAATCAACAACTTCGAAGGCACAAATCTGAAGGTGGTAAACGGTAAAAGAATCAAACATTATATCTCAGGTAAATGTTGAAACCAATATTACTGAAACCGTAACCCCGTAGGAATACATAAGGGACACTTTCCAGACCGTTTCAGACTCCGAAAAGGAATACGTATGTGGTACGGTAAGTAAACCGACTCCAAAACAATTTTTAAGGCAATATTTCTCCGTTTTGGAATATTTAGAAAAATAGAAAAATAAGTGGCAGTCCGGGAAGGACACGAGGCCTTCACGAGGGTGGAGGGCGCGCCCTACCCCCCTGGGCGCGCCCCCTATCTCGTGAGCACCTCGTGTGCCCTCCGGACTCCGTTTTCTTGCACGATACGTATTTTGGTCGGTAAAAATTCATTATATATTCTCCCGAAGGTTTTGACTCTCGTATCACGCAGTTATCCTCTGTTCTTGTTTCGAGTTGTTTTCTGTCAGGGTTGTCAAGGCCAGGCATCATGTCGTCCTCCTCCTCCGACAATGGTGACAAAGATGCTTGGCTAATGAAGATAGAGCTGAAGAGGGAAGAACCCATGGAGATCAACAAGGATGAAAGGATCAAGAAGGCCACGGAGGACCAAGCTTCGGCAGCAGAAGACACCCTCTAACATGATCACAACTTTCTCACCCCAACTGAAATCGAAGCTTTCAAGATGACTGAGTTAGCTCGTATTCAAAACTAGTATCTCACAAGTGAAAATATTTTGCTGAAGGAGCATATTGTTGCACTCAAAGGCATTATCCGCAAGTTGGAGGACCTCTTACGCTCGATGTGCGACTATCCATCACCTCCACCTTCTTCACCAGCAAAGGAGACATAATCACATGGGTATGGGCACTCCCCTTGGCAACTGCCAAGCTTGGGGGAGGTGCCCCGGTATCGTATCACCATCACAACTCGTATCTTTACCGTTTTTCTTAGTTCAATCCTATTAGTAGTATCTTGATTTAGTAGAATAAAGTCATGGCATGATCTAGTTTTGAAGTTTTGCTTTATGATCCCTCTTTGTAATCGAGTCCGTGAGCTATATATAATAAAGATTAGCATTGAGTCAAGGGCTCGATTGTTTTGCCATGATCTTGGGTGAATAAAAGAAAAAGAATAAAAAGAAACAAAGAGTTCATATTGATCTTATTGAAAGTAATGACTTCACATAAAAAGAGTATGATGATTAAAAGTTGTTGGGAGTTGGCAAATATAGCTTTGGTCATCGTTGCAATTAATAGGAAGTAATAAAGAAAGAGAGGTTTTACATATAGATATGTTATCATTGACCTCTTTTATGATTGGGAGCACTCATTAAAATACAACATGCTAAAGAGTTGATGTTGGACAAGGAAGACAACGTGATGAGTTATGTTTTCTTATATCTGAGATAAAGTATGTTGTCATGGATCCTCTAACGTGTTGAGCTTGCCTTTCCCCCTCATGCTAGCCAAATTCTCAGCACCAAGTAGAGATACTACCTCTGCTTCCAAATACCCCTAAACTAGTTTAGCCATGAGAGTCCACCATATCTACCTATGGATTGAGTAAGATCCTTCAAGTAAGTTGTCATCGGTGCAAGCAATAAAAATTGCTCTCTAAATATGCATGACTTATTAGTGCAGAGAGAATAAGCTTTGTACGAACTTGTTGTGGAAGTAATAAAAGCGACGGACTGCATAATAAATTTCCACATACAAGGGGCAATATAGAGTGACGTTCTTTTGCATTAAGATTTTGTGCATCCAACCATAAAAGCGCATGGCAACCTTTGCTTCCCTCTGCGAAGGGCCTATCTTTTATTATTATCTTCTACCTTATGCAAGAGTCACGGTGATCTTCACCTTTCCTTTTTCATTTTATCCTTTGGCAAGCTCAGCATGTTGGAAAGAACATGATATATATATCTAATTGGATGTAGGGGAGCATGAATTGTTATTGTTGACGTTACCCTTGAGGTAAAAGGTTGTGGGGCAAAACTATAAGCCCCTATCTTTCTCTGTGTCCGATTAAAACTCCGTAACCACAAGTATTGCGTGAGTGCTAGCAATTATGAATAACTAAGTGATAGTTGAGTATGTGGACTTGCTTTTAAGCTCTGACATAAACTCTTTCCGATGTTATGACAAATTGCAATTGCTTCAATGACTGAGGTTATAATTTGTTGGTGCCCAATAAGGTTTCTGATTCATACTTTTGCATTGTGAAAAGATCATCACTTGAACATAAGTAATCATATGACAAAAATCTATATATGTTGCTGTTATGAGATTAATCATGATTCCTTCATGTCCGTATCTTATTTTTATCGACGCCTCTACCTCTAAACATGAGGACATATTTATTGTTATCGGCTTTTCGCTTGAGGACAAGCGAGGTCTAAGCTTGGGGGAGTTGATACGTCCATTTTGCATCATGTTTTTATATCGATATCTATTGCATTATGGGCTGTTATTTCACATTATGTCACAATACTTATGGCTATTCTCTCTTATTTTACAAGGTTTACATGAAGAGGGAGAATGCCGGCAGCTGGAATTCTAGGCTAGAAAAGGAGAAAATATTGGAGACCTATTCTGTGCAACTCCAAAAGTCCTGAAACTCCACAGAATATCTGAAAATAAATAAAGAAAAATCGTCGCCAAAGATGAAGGACGGGGGCCCACACCCTGCTCATGAGGGTGGGGGGCGCGCCCCCCTACCTCGTGGGCCCCCTGGTGGCTCTCTAATGCCCATCTTCTGCTATATGAGGTCTTTCATTGAGAAAAAAATCAGAAGCAACCTTTCGGGACGAGACTCCGCCGCCACGAGGCGGAACCTTGGCGGAACCAATCTAGGGCTCCGGCAAAGCTATTCTGCCGGGGACATTTCCCTCCGGGAGGGGGAAATCATCGTCGTCATCATCATCAACGCTCCTCTCATCGGGAGAGGGCAATCTCCATCAACATCTTCATCAACACCATCTCATCTCCAAACCCTAGTTCATCTCTTGTATCCAATTCTTGTCTCCAAGTCCGGGATTGGTGCTAGTAGGTTGCTAGTAGTGTTGATTACTCCTTGTAGTTGATGCTAGTTGGTTTATTTGGTGGAAGATCGTATTTTCAGATCCTTAATGCATATTATTACCCCTCTGATTATGAACATGAATATGCTTTGTGAGTAGTTACGTTTGTTCCTGAGGACAAGGGAGAAGTCTCGCTATTAGTAGTCATGTGAATTTGGTATTCGTTCGATATTTTGATGAGATGTATGTTGTCTAGCCTCTAGTGGTGTTATGTGAACGTCGACTACATAACACTTCACCATTATTTGGGCCTAGAGGAAGGCATTGGGAAGTAATAAGTAGATGATGGGTTGCTAGAGTGACAGAAGCTTAAACCCTAGTTTATGCGTTGCTTCGTAAGGGGCTGATTTCGATCCATATGTTTCATGCTATGGTTAGGTTTACCTTAATACTTTTGTTGTAGTTGCAGATGCTTGCAATAGAGGTTAATCATAAGTGGGATGCTTGTTCAAGTAAGAACAGCACCCAAGCACCGGTCCACCCACATATCAAATTATCAAAGTACCAAACGCGAATCATATGAGCGTGATGAAAACTAGCTTGACGGTATTCCCATGTGTCCTCGGGAGTGCTTTTCCTATTATAAGAGTTTGTCTAGGCTTGTCCTTTGCTACAAAAAGGATTGGGCCACCTTGCTGCACTTTATTTACTCTTGTTACTTGTTGCTCGTTACAATTTATCTTATCACAAAACTATCTGTTACCGCTTATTTCAGTACTTGCAGAGAATACCTTGCTGAAAACCGCTTATCATTTCCTTCTGCTCCTCGTTGGGTTCGACACTCTTACTTATCGAAAGGACTATGATAGATCCCCTATACTTATGGGTCATCATGATCCCGTTTATTCATTTGAAATATCCCTTTTTGATTAACTTGATGCTTGCTATGCTTGTGGCTAAGACGCAAATATGAATTATGGTTATGGAGATGAACTTCCTATAGTTCCTTATGTTGAGAATGAAATTTTTGCTATTACACACACATGATAGTCCTATTATCTTTTTGAATTCTCCAAACTACACTATATCAGAGAAGTTTGCTCTTATTAAGGATTACATTGATGGGTTGCCTTTTACTGTTGCAAATGATGATTTTGATGAATGTAATATGCATGTGCTTGCTGATCCTACTTGCAATTATTATGAGAGAGGAACTACATCTCCACCTCTTTATGTTTCCAACACTTAAAATTGCAAGAAACTGCTTATGCTATGTATTGGCGTTTACTTGATGTGCATGAATTGTTCTTTTATCACATGCCTATGCATAGGAAGAGAGTTAGACTTCGTCATTGCTTGATATATGTTGCTTTGTGCTCACTACTAAATGCCAAATCATTGCTAATTAAAATTAGCTTTGATATACCTTTGAATCCGGGCGGATCCATCACTTGAGCACTTTATGCCTAGCTTAATGGCTTTAAAGAAAGCACTTCCAGGGAGACAACCCAGAAGTTTTAGAGAGTCATTTTATTTCTGTTGAGTGCTTTTATAAAGTTTAAAAACAAAAAAATATAGAGGGGAACTTAAGTCTTCACAAAAAGGAAAGTGAAAGTGAGAGAGACGAGCATTATTTCAGTGGGGAGCTCCTTGAACTTTGTTCATGCCCATGGAAACTTTGTGAATCTCAATTACAGAAACTTTTCAAAAAAAATAATTATCCCCTTGTACAAATCCTTTGTATTGTAAAATTATTGTGCCAAGGTTTGCCTTTAGGATGATTAGATTGCTTGTTGGTATGTGTGGTGCAGAAACAGAAACTTTGGCCGTAGCGCGTGAATTTTCATTTTTTACTGGAACGTCAAAAGGTTCTGAAACTTTTTGCACACTATTTCTACACAAATGTTTTATTTCATCATAATTTTTCAGAATTTTTTCAGTAACAGAAGTATGGTAGATGTTCAGATTGCTACAGACTGTCCTGTTTAAGACAGATTCTGTTTTTGATGCATTCTTTTGCTTGTTTTGATGAAACTATCGATTCTATTGGTGGTATAAGCCATGGAAAAGTTATATTACAGTCACTACTAGGGAAAACCCTAGCAGTAGCGCATGTTTTGTGCCCACTAGTAGCGCGGGAAGCCGCGCTACTAATAAGGCGCTACAGCTATTGCTTAGCAGTAACGCATGCCATCACGCGCTACTGCTAGTACAAATAGCTGCAGCGCTTGTCCAGTACCACGCTACTGCTAAGGTATCTACTTGCAGCGTGTTTTCTTTCCATCGCTACTAGTATTTTTTTTATTAATTTTTTTAGTGTATTTATGGGCCATCATACAAATATTGGTACAATACCAGCTGTTATGAGGTTTACATCATTATGTCCATAACAGTGTATTAAATGAAGGTGGATTAGGTTCAAGTGGAGGCAATATGTGGTGCATGTCAAAAGTATACTACTAATCCAAACTTGATCTAGTTTGGATTAGTAGTACTTTCGATGTGCACCACATGTTGCCTCCACTTGAATCTAATCCGCCAGCACAAGATATTTAATCATCATCATGGTCATTACCACCAATAGTATTTATTTAATCACCACTAACACTAGCTAATAATAATCATCATAGTCATTACCACCAACACTAGCTATTTTATCATCATAGTAATAGTGTAGCACATCATCATCCTGAAACTCATTTCTAGCCAGCTACTCACTCCTGCTACTCACTCCTGCTGCTCTCTCTTAGGTAAAAGAACATAAAACATGTGTAGCTCTCCTCCTTGATCAAGTTGGAGCATGCAGATGAACCTGTCTCCTAATCGTGGAAGGCGCCTCTGGTTGCTGCTCCCTAGTACTTCTCTGCGCTCCCCCAACACATATTTGGTCCAGTCTTGCACTATTAAGCATCCGTCGCTAATCTTGAATGCACTAAAGTAAGCTGTAGGATATCTTGGCCGTAAGTTGATAATACTCATGATACCTTTAGTCTTGATCCCATAAGGCACAACATTCATCGGGAGTCCCTGTTGAAGAACATCGTATGGTAACATACTTAGCAATGAAGTTTAGCTTCAAAAATAAAGTATGGAAAAGATGCAATGAGGATAAAAAGTAAAAATCTTACCATCCTTCCTAAATGGATGTGACCGTAGTTCATTACGAACACTATTGGTCGCACATTTTCAGTACTAAGATTTCTAAATGCAGGAAGAAAATTTGTCTTGACAGTATCAAGATCCTCAAGCCATGAAACATAATGACTGAGCTCCTCGTAGTTGAGTTCAGCCCCAGGACAGTATACGGTCCTGTCTACCAAGCGCTGGACATGTTTGCTTGCACGGAAATAAGCTGACAATACAAATTAGTTGTCAACTATTTTTGAATAAACAATATCAAAGACATAAATATGGTTGAGAAACTTACATAATGGTATAACTGAAGGCATTTGCACATTGACCCAGATGTCGGTATTACCTTCAATATCATCTTCCGGACGAATATAAAAGGTGATAACCATATCAGGCTCAAATGCATAAGTCTTGCATAGTGCTCGCCATGTTTTGCATCCAAAATAGGTGTAGTCATCTGAATTGTATAACTTCGCATGGAAAATATAGCCATGCTCGGTCTTCAAGTAAACTTTCTTTTCCTCCATACTATGACTGAAACATATCTTATCCAATACAAAAACTCTTGCATGGCAGGGGATACGCTAGTAGAATAGTAAAAAAAATATAAGTTGAAGCAAATGAAGCAGATGTCATGCTTAATTACGAAAAAAGACTTGTCGTTGTGACTTACTGTATCCACTTCGAAGTTCTCGTCCAGCTTGATGCTGAAGCGCCTATCATCATCTAGGAAGATTCCATCGCACAGGCCGCGCTCGTCTTCGCAGTATTTGCAAATACTGAAATCCTTCTCGTCGTCAGACATTTCCTATGTTCATAGTTAAAACATTAATTGAAAATCAATTGAAGACAACTACCAAGATACTCAACACACAAATCCGGGGCACTCGATATTTCCTACATATTCTAGCACAAGTCGTGCCAAAATTCACGGAAAAATCTGGCATGACTACTGCCCTAATTCTTACTAACTAATTAGTACCTAGGAACTACTGCCCTAATTACCATCTAAGTAATTAACTAACTAGCACTAAAAATAGCCTAGGGTTCATACTAACTAGCACTAAATAGCTAGGGTTCATACTAAGCAGAGAAGAGGGATCGGAAGGGGAGAGAGGGATCGGAAGGGGAGAGTGCTTACAGAGGGCGGGGAGAGAGATGGGGTCGGGGGAGACGGCGGCACCGAGGCGCGGCGAGGCGGGGTCGGGGGAGACGGCGGCGAGGCGGGGTCGGGGGAGACGGCGGCGAGGCGGGGTCGGGGGAGACGGCGGCGAGGCGGGGTCGGGGGAGACGGCGGCGAGGCGGGGTCGGGGGAGACGGCGGTGAGGCGGGGTCGGGGGAGATGGTGGCGAGGCGGGGTCGGGAATTGGGGGAGGAAGCAGAGGAGAGGGAATCAGGCCGCGCGGGGGGTTAGGTGAAAATAGCTTTAACTGTAGCATGGGAAGGAAAAACGCGTTGCTGCTAAAATCCGTAGTAGTAGCGCTGTTTGTAGAAGGGCGCTACTACTATACCTAGCACGCCGGGAACGGTGTGGCAATTATAGTAGTAGCGCTTTCTGTTCGGGCAGCACTACTGCTAAGCTGCTAACTGTAGCGCGGTTCTGCCAAACGCGCTACTGCTAAGTAGCAGTAGCGCCTCATTTTAACAAGCGCTACTGGTAACATTCTGTGTAGTGGTTTTCCCTAGTAGTGAGAAGCTACAATGCAAAAGTAAAATATGAATTGGTTTGCAACAGTACTTAGAGTAGTGATTTGCTTTATTATACTAACGGATCTTACCGAGCTTTCTGTTGAGTTTTGTGTGGATAAAGTGATCAAAGATCGAGGAGGTCTCGATGAGGAGAAGGAGGATAGGCAAGAGCTCAAGCTTGGGGATGCCCAAGGCACCCCAAGTAAATATCCAAGGAGACTCAAGCGTCTAAGCTTGGGGATGCCCCAGAAGGCATCCCATCTTTCTTCAACAAGTATCGGTATGTTTTCATCTTCGTTTCGTTCATGTGATATGTGTGAATCTTGGAGCGTCTTTTTTTTAGTTTTCATTTTTGTTGTATGCACCATGCTGGTATGAGATAGTCCATGGTTGATTTATAGAATGCTCATTGCACTTCACTTATATCTTTTGAGTATGGCTTTATAGAATGCTTCATGTGCTTCACTTATATCATTTGAAGTTTGGATTGCCTGTTTCTCTTCACATAGAAAACCGTAGTTTATAGAATGCTCTTTTGCTTCACTTATACTTATTAGAGCATGGTCTTTTTTAGAAAGAATTAAACTCTCGTGGTTCACTTATACCTATTTAGAGAGTCAACAGGAATTGGTCAATTGCATGGTTAGTCATAAAATCCTACATAAAACTTGTGGATTACTGAATATGATATGTTTGATTCCTTGCAATAGTTTTGTGATATAGAGATGGTAATATGTGGGAGGTACTAGTGGATGATCGTGTTTAGTAAGATATTGCTGTTAAGGTTTGTGATTCCTGAAACATGCATGTATAGTCCTTCGTTATGCCGGGAAGTTGGAGCACAATTTATCCTTGATTGTCTATCTTTGTGTGAAGGTCGGGGGCGTGCGATGGTTAACTCCTACCAACCTCCCCCCTAGGAGCATGCGTAGTAATACTTTGCTTCGAGGGCTCATAAAATTTTGCAGTAAGTATATGAGTTCTTTATGACTAATGTGAGTCCATGGATTATACGCGCTCTTACATTTCCGCAATTTGCTAGCCTCTACAGTACCATGCATTGCCCTTTCTCACCTCGAGAGTCGGTGCAAACTTCACCAGTGCATCCAAACCCCGTGATATGATACGCACTATCACACATAAGCCTTATTATATCTTCCTCAAAGCAGCCACCATACCTATCTATTATGGCCTTTCCATAGCCATTCCGAGATATATTGCCATGCAACTTCCACCGCCTCCGTTTTGATGACTTGAGCATTCATTGTCGTATTGCTTTGCATGATCATATAGCTGACATAGTGTTTGCGGCTTAGCCACCGTTCATCATTTTTTATACATGTTACGCTAGATCATTGCACATCCTGGTACACTGCGAGAGGCATTCATATAGTCATATTTTGTTCTAGGTATCGAGTTGTAATTTTTATTTCTTTTGAGTTATAAGTAAATAGAAGTGTGATGATCATCATTATTCATTATTAGAGCATGTCCCAGTGAGGAAAGGATGATGAAGACTATGATTCCCCCGCAAGTCGGTATGAGACTCCGGACAATGAGAGAGAAAATATATAAAAAAGAAAAAAAGAAAAAAGAAAATGAAAAAAAGGAAAGAAAGAAAAAAAGAGAGAAGGGGCATGCTAGTTCCACACTTGTGCTTCAAAGTAGCACCATATTTTTCATATGGAGAGTCTCCTATGTTGTCACTTTCATATACTAGTGGGAATTTTTCATTATAGGATTAGACGCACACCCACTTAGTTTCATATTGAGCTTTCATAGACTTATAGCTCTTGGTGCATTCGTTGCATGGCAATCCCTACTCCTCGCATTGATATCAATTGATGGGCATCTCCATAGCCCGTTGGTTAGCCGCGTCGATGTGAGACTTTCTTACCTTTTTGTCTTCTCTATATTTACCCCTATCACCATATTCTATTCCACCTGTAGTGTTATATATCCATGGCTCGCCCTCATGTATTGCATGACGGTTGAAAATGCTGAAACGCATTAAAAAGTATGAACCAATTGCTTGGCTGACACCGGGGTAGTACATGATTTCTACTTTGTGTTAAGAAGACAGAGCATGATAAGGCTATATGATTTTGTAGGGATAACGTTCTTTAGCATTTGATATTTTGAAAGACATGATTGTTTGTTGGGATGCCCGAGTATTTATGTCTTTATATGAAATTATAGACGATTGCTTTGAATCACTTATGTCTTAATATTCATGCCATGATTAGATATATGATCAAGTTTATGCTAGGTAGCATTCCGCATCAAAAAAATTCTTTTTTTATCATTTACCTACTCGAGGACGAGCAGGAATTAAGCTTGGGGATGCTGATACGTCTCCGTCGTATCTATAATTTTTGATTGTTCCATGCCAATATTATACAACTTTCACATATTTTTGGCAACTTTTTATATGATTTATTGGACTAACCTATTGATCCTGTGCCCAGTGCCAGTTCCTGTTTGTTGCATGTTTTTTTATTTCACAGAAAATCCATATCAAATGAAGTCCAAACGCAATAAAAAATTACGGAGAATTATTTTGGAATATTTATGATTTTGGGAGGTGGAATCAACACAAACGGGGGCCCACAAGGACCACAACCCACTAGGGCACGCCCAGGTATCTTGTTCCCTCCTTGAAGGTCGGCTGGGGCCCTTCTTCTGGCGCAAGAAAGATAATTTATGGGGAAAAATCATGTAAAAATTTCAGCGCAATCGGAGTTATGAATCTTCGGGAATTTAAGAAACCGTGAAGGGCCAGATCTGGGGAGCGCGAAACAGAAGAGAACAAAGAGGGAGATCCAATCTCGGAGGGGCTCTTGCCCCTCTGCCGCCATGGAGGCCATGGACTAGAGGGGGAACTCTCCTCCCATCTAAGGGGGAGGGGCCAAGGAAGGAGAATAAGGAGGGGGCTCTCTACGCCTCTCTCCTGGTGGCGCCGGAACACTGTCGGGGCAAGGATCGTGACGATGATCTACATCAACAATCTTGCTACCGTCAACACGAACTCTCTCCCCCTCTATGCAGCGGTGTAAACTCTCTCCTCCCTGCTGTAATCTCTACTTAAACATGGTGCTCAACTCCATATATTATTTCCCGATGATATTTGGCTATCCTATGATGTTTGAGTAGATCTGTTTTGTCCTATGGGTTAATCGTGATCTTGATTGGTATGATTGTATATTTTATTTATGGTGCTATCCCACGGTGCCCTCCGTATCGATTACCTAGGGACAAATGACTTTCTTGTTGACAAAAGCTATCCACTTTTATTACTTTGCAACTTATTCGTAGTTTTTATTCTCGCAAAGTACTCGCAGTTGGTTCTTGCAAAATAGTTTCATACTTGTTTTAGGTAAAGCAAACGTCAAGTGTGTGTAGAGTTGTATCGGTGGTCGATAGAACTTGAGGGAATATTTGTTCTACCTTTAGCTCCACGTTGGGTTCGACACTCTTATTTATCGAAAAAGGCTACAAACGATCCCCTATAATTGTGGGTTATCAACCTACTTCTTCGCTACCTTCTTTGCTTGGGCAACCTTGAATTCGTCCAGCGCGTCGTCCATGGTGAATTCGGCCTGCTTCGGCGCCAGATATGCCTCGCCCTCGTCCATCTATGATTCGTCCCACACTGCGTTCTCCATTTCAGCACCCCTCCTGCTCTGGAGAGTACGGAGGCATGCCGGCTACAATGCGAGCTATTCGTCGTGCGTAGGCGGCCCGCATCTCCTTCTGGATGGCCGCCCGACACTGCGGAGTAAGCATCTTGTAGTAGGTGATCTGACTGTGGAACATGGCTACAGGCTGACGGCGAGCTATCGTAGCGGATTAGGGCATGAACGGGCTCATGGTGGTAGTGCGGAGGGAGGGGTAGGGGGGATGAAAATGGAAGTGGCTAGGATTGTGGCTCGCCACCTAGTTTAAATAGTCGAATTTGGCCTCTCGAGCAACGCACCGAGGCGGCGACATGAATGCTTTCTCGCCGACCGATCGGTTCAAATAATATGCAGCAGCATGCAGAGGTCTATGAAGCTGCGTACACCATCTTTCATCCATCATATTAAATATTGTAGTGTAGCTGATCAAAATAAAATTTGAAATGGTCAAATTTAACTAAATTAAGATTAAGGTATCTACAAGCTCTTTTTCGCAAAAAATAAAAAGGTACTTACGAGCTCATCTATGGGTTACAGAGTCAGTGTAGTAACGTACCTTTTCTCGTTTTTTGTTTTGTTTTGATAACACGTAACTTTTCTTGTTAAATAAATTGTGTTTCATGTTATCTTTTGCACGATCCATATCATCATAGATGAATGACATTGATGTCTCGTCTGAATTTACCAGTCGAAGAAGTTTTAAAATTGGGGTGCAGCCTTGAGAGATGAGGCAACAAATTGCCGAAAACCACAAAGCGGAGTTTTAGAGCATGGGTGCATTGGAGTACATTTTTTTAACCACTCAAAAATGATGCTTAAAAGTTTATTTTTATTTTTGTCTGCCTAAGTACATGTTAAATTTTGTTCAATTATATGTGCTATTGTACGCTATACAAAAAAAAAAATCCGGCCCCCAAATTAAGAAAAAACAAACCTAACTTTTTGCATGTAGTTGTCTTTTTTTGTCTCACATGCAAGCACGTATATTGATGAAAATTTACACAATTATAGTACACTAATGTACCTGCATGTACACAATTTTTTGGAATTTTTCAGACCATAAAATCCCTTTTTTAACTTTAAAAAAGGCTTAATGTGTCCGTGCTCCAAAGGCATTATTCACAAAACCTAGGGCTACCCAGAACAATTCCTGGAACAATCTTCCCTTCTTTTGTAGAATTAAATCTACTAACCCTCTAATTTGTCAAAGTGAACATATTGATTAGTCTGCCCTTTTTTTTAAGTTGCCGCATTTCCATTAAACATAATAGAGCAAATTAATACAACTCACATGGTGCTATAAAGAAATGTCCAAGAAGGACACATGTCTAGAGACAATTACACAAAAAACCCAAAGAAAACCAGAGGTAACTCAAACTTGCTGGGGCAACTGTGCAGAGCCATACCGTTGCCCACCACTGTTCATCGTCATTGCCAGGGCGACCTCCAGCAGAAAACAAAGTGAGAAGCCATTGAATCTAGGACCGAGGAAACACCATCGATGAAGTAGCTTTATGAGCCGAAGAAGTGGCCTGCGATGAATGGTAAAGCCAATGTCGTTGTGGCACGTTGGTCGGGGTTTCTCTCCATGTTCCTCATACCGCAGATCTTGTTTGCTCTGCCAACATCGTTAGAGAGGCGAGTCAGATTTGCCCTCCATCAACCACAAACCTTGCACCTAAGCAAGCATCTCCTGAAAATCGACGACACCACTGTCTATTAGACAAGGGTTTTAGGATTTGTGGCACACCTCCAACGTGAGGTGACCTTTTCATTATAGTCATGTACAACATAATTACAAGTGGGGCCTAGTATATACAGAGTCTAACACCCTCCCTCAATCTTAACCGTGCTCAGAAGAATTACTAGGTTGAGATTGCGCCTACACCCTTCAAACTGAGGAAGAGGCAGTGGCTTCATGAAGATGTCAGGAAGTTGATCTTTCGAGGAGATGAACTTGATAAGAAGCAGTTTCTGGGCAACACGTTCCCTGACAAAATGGTAATCAACTTCGATGTGTTTGGTGCGAGCATGAAAGACTGGATTTGAAGACAAATATGTCGCCCCAATGTTATCACACCAAAGCATCGGCGGCTGCTTCTGAGGAATCTTCAACTCTCTGAGCAAGAACTGTATCCAAATAAGCTCTGCTGTGGCATTTGCAACTGCTTTGTACTCAGCTTCAGTGCTACTGCGGGACACCGTTGCCTGTTTACGAGCACTCCAGGCGATCAAGTTCGAACCAAGGAACACTGCATATCCCCCCGTTGATCGTCTGTCGTCCGGACTCCCAGCCCAGTCTGCATCAGAGAATGCAGAGAGAACACCAGAGGGGGCCGGTTGCAGATGCAAGCCATAAGAAGAAGTGGACTAGATGTAACGCAAGATGCGCTTAACTGCAGCCTAGTGAGAGTCGCGAGGAGCATGAAGAAACTGGCAGACCCGGTTGACCGCATAGGAGATATCAGGACAAGTGATAGTCAAGTACTGCAAGCCACCAACAATGTTGCGATACTCAGTAGCCTCATCAGCAGGGAGGAGAGAACCATCAAGAGCAGATAGTCGGTCAGTGGAGGACATAGGTGTAGTATCTGTCTTGCACTGGAGCATACCAGACCTCCGAAGAATATCAAGAGAATACTTCTGCGGAGTGAGAGTCAAGCCAGAACCGGAGGACAAAACTTCAAGGCCAAGGAAATAGTGAAGCTGTCCAAGATCCTTAACAACAATGTCAGCCCTCAAAGCAGAAACCAAGTGATCCGCAGCATAGTCCGAGGAACTGACCAAGATGATATCGTCAACATAGACCAGTAGGTACATAGTAACTATAGGTCGCTAAAGAAGAAATAACGAGGTATCGGCTAGAGAGGGAACAAATCCATGAGCCCGAAGAGTGGTGCCAAGACGCGCATGCCAAGCACGCGGAGCCTGCTTCAGACCATAGAGTGCCTTAACAAGACGACATAGATGCTGTGGACGAGCTGGATCAACAAAACCGGGAGGCTGACACATATAAACCTCCTCCTCAAGAACACCATGAAGAAAAGCATTCTGAACATCAAGCTGACGAAGAGACCATCCACGGGTAATTGCCAGTGAGAGCAGAAGCCGAATCGTGGTCGGTTTGACCACTGGACTGAAGGTGTCCTCATAAACAAGGCCATGGCGTTGCTTGAATCCTTTAGCAACCAGTCGAGCCTTGTATCTCTCGATGGAACCATCAGCATGTTTCTTTACCTTGAAAACCCACTTTGAATCAATGATGTTGACACCAGCCTTGGGAGGAACCAGTCGCCACGTTTCATTCTTAAGAAGAGCGTGGTATTCTTGTTCCATCGCAGTACGCCAGTGTGGGATACTCAGGGCAGCCTCCAACGTGGGGTGACCTTTTCATTATATAGTCATGTACAACATAATTACAAGTGGGGCCCAGTATATACAGAGTCTAACACTGTCTGATGGAGTGGTGGATGCTGGCAGACACCTAAACTCATCTCGTCCGGACACCCTGGCAAAGCCGGAGCAGACATCACCTAGGAAGGAGTGGAACGGAGGAAAATTATTCCACAGAGGCGCCATTGCTGCCACCTCAACGCCACCGCCCAGAACACCAAATCGTTCACCCAGATCCAAGAGGAACCGGGCGGCGAAAACGGAAAATTCTAGATCCATTACCACCAACAGAGAAGATCAACATGCCGGAAGAAGATCAGAGGTATTCACCTCCGCCGTCATAACCGCCGGAGCCGATAGAACTGACGGGGAAACACTAGCTACTAGAACCTACATCTAAAGCCTACTGCTACATAGATCCGCACGAGGATCCCGGTGGCCCTCACCCACCGACGACCACTAGGTCATCAGGGACGGGGAGCCGCCAGGATCGATGCCGGAACGCGCTGCGCATGGGGCAAGCGATTTTGAAATAGTTATCACTCTATATAAATATTTTGCTGCTCAGATTGATGTTCATAAATGAAAGTGGGAAACGTATCATGATCCTTTTAAGGATATTATTAAAGAGAATGTTATAGCCGAGGAACAGATTCTTGTTCACACTATTAATCCTATGTTACCTTCTGTTTACATTGATAAACCTCTATTCCTGTTAGGATCAAAAAACGTGCTTTGAAAGTACAGTGGCTAATAAAAGTAAAGATAAGTCTAATAAAACTTATGATCAAATTGAAACACAACCTCAAATAGCTATGATTAAATACTTGTTAATGGATGGACTTAATGGGCATGTTATCTATGTGAAGAAGCTACTCATATTATTATGCATAGAAGTCTTCTTAATGTAGTTGGTGAGCCTGTTATTTCTATTAAGATTGGTAATCATTGTTATCATGGTTTGTGTGATATTGGAGGTATAAGTGTTATTCATTTCTCTCTTTATCAATAAATTGCTGGAGATATTTCACCATGCTCAACAGAAGAAAATGATTGACTATTAAACTGGCAGATATATATAGTATTCCACATGTGGGAATTCTTAGAGTGTCGAAGTTTTGTGTGGTAACACTAAGTATCCTACATATTTCTTAATACTTGGAACTAATCAAGATATTTTTTTCCATTATCTTTGGTAGGCCTTACTTGAATACTTGTGGCGCTATTATCGATTGGCAAAGGAAAAAGGTTTATGTTAATTTTGGAGGAGATGATGTTTCCTTTAATTTCTCTAAGTTTACTAAACAACATCATTCTAAAATTTTGCCTTGTGTAGACGAGATAGAAATGATTACTTCAATTGTTCCCCCTCCTATAGATCATCTAGAAAAATATTTGTTGGATGACCGGGGCCGGAGTATGGAGGGAGGGAATCTGGGAAAGGGGTGGAGACTCGGTTGTGGCTGCGGTTGTGACGGATAAGGAAGATGAGTGATGATGCTAGGGACATGCAGGGAAAACCTAGGCGGAGAAGGAATCGAGTGGCAGCTGCTTAACCTCACTCTATAGAAACCCTAGGTCGAAGGGAATTAGCTTCTGAGGAGATATGAGGAAGATGTGTGACTCATGCGGTGCGAGATCAATATGTAACAGAGAGAAAACTAGTAAACCGGTGGGACATGGTAGCAACAAAAAATCGGTGGGAGGATGTGGTGGCAGGAGAGGCAAAAATAAATCGTGCGCACCGGACTATCAACTCTTTTTTAATAGTAGAGATATTTCTGCATAGCAAGCGCACCACACCACCCGTGCAGTTCAACCGATTTTTTATTTTCTACAGAGAAATATTTTTACGTCAATTCGCTGGTCAATTTGTAGTGTTTCCAAACCCACCTCTCGAAGAAATACTTTTTCACAAAGAAATATTTTTATAAGGTGCCCAAACTCACCTTAACTGTTTCCACCTACCCTTGCACGACATTAAATTGGATCCTGTCCAAACAACCATCTAGGCCTCAGTCAATGCCAATATATTCGAAATCACTAATTAAAAAGCACCCTTTGCAAAGGTCACTCCCACCTTCTCAGCTTGCGACAAGTATCACGCTGCATGTGCGCCACTTGTCGCAACATAGGAGTTTTCCTTTTTTTTCTAGATTCGTCTATTCAAACGTTTTATCTTTCAAATCATGTGTCTGAATTTTGAACCATTTTCATCATTGGATTCTTCACGCCGAGGTCTTCAAAATTAGATCCCATGTTGATAGGTTTCCACAAACAAAAATCACAAAAAAATCGAACGAAAAACCCTGAACCGGAAGCACATTTTTTTTCCTTTCTGAGAGTCACGACCGTGCCTATTGCAGAAGTAAATCTGTGCCTCCACGAGAAGCAAATCCGTGCCTCTCATGGAATAACCAAAAATGAAAATACACTTTTCCCCTTTTCTGAGAAGCACGGCCGTGCCTCCATGAGAAGTAAACCCGTGCCTCTCGCGGAAGTAAATCCGTGCCTCTCGTGGAAGAAAAAAAGAAAAGAAAAATGTATTTTTTCCCTTTTCGAGAGGCATGATCACGGAAGCAGATCAGTGCCCCCACGAGAAGTAAATATGTGCCTCTCTTCAAAGAAAAAAGAATGAAAACGCATTTATCCGTGCCTCCACGAGAAGTAAAGCCATGCCTTTCGTAGAACAAAAATAAAAAAGAAAATGCATGTTTCGCGATTTTTTTGATTTTTTTATTCCAAAAGCTAAGAAAAAACGCGAGGGAGGGGGGAAGGGGACGAGAAGCTAAAAAAAGAAAAAATCATCTAAAAACTGAAAATGCGTAAAAAATAATTCGAATGAAGCGCCTAGAGCGTGATACGTGGTGGCGGCTGAGAGCGCGCGCTCCCAGCTCACCGCAAGTTAATTTTGAGAGGGCTTTCGAAGAAGTATTCCTTGATTAGTTGTTCTCCAAACTATTGACAGTGTACGTGAGGGTTTCAATCCAAAAGCCCGCAAGAAGACCCTAGCGGCTATGTGCCCTTATTGCGAGGTAGACGGTTACCTCGCCCACAGGGCGGCGGTGATGGGCGGCCCGATAGGATGCCGCTTGTCATGCCGACTTCACTCAAGTTTCTTTTTTTATATATCTTTTCTAATTTTATTCATATTTATTTCAAAAACATAAATTTACTCAAGAAACTAAAAAATGACTTTGAAAAATATTCACATAGCATAATTTTTTATTAGTGCAGTTTTAAATATCTTAATAACTTAAAAGAAAGTTCGTGATAATGAATAAGTGTTCCCACATTCGCATTAAATGTTTGTGTAATGTACAAAATGTTTCGTACCATTAGAAAATGTATGGGACATTTTATGGAACTATTCCAGCATTTTAAAAATATGTTTGTGACTGTAAAAAATGATATATACAATATTTAAAAAAATGTTCATGTAGGATAATATTTTTTATTTATTATTTAAATATTCTTGTTTTCCAAAAATGTCTACGAAATTTTCCAAAATGTTTATACAATGTAAAAAATGTCACATAATTTCAAAATGTTTATTGCCGTTAAAAAATGTAAAACTTTTATTTGGAAATATTTTCATGTATTCTTTTTTTTAACATCGGTACAGACGCAAGCGCTCATACATACGCGCATACACTCACCCCTATAAACGCGCACACACACACCCTACCCCTATGAGCACCCTCGAGAGACTGAGCCGCCATGTCATCTTGAAATTTACGAAGTCACCTTAGGCGCCTCATCGGCGACGGAAACGTCTCCTACCACTGAAAGCGCAATGCCGAAAATCCTGAAATAAATCCAGAAATAATGCGAGCAGCAGGACTTGAACCCTGGTGGGCTAAGGATACCACTGTCACTCTAACCATCCAACATGCATTTTAAAAAAATGTACATCATGTATATGAAAAATGTCCAGTGCCTATCAGGAAATTGTTTTACATGTGCTCTAAAATGTATATTGTGTATTTAGGAGAAAGTAGATATGTCTTTGAAAAAGGAAAAACTAATAAAACCCCAGATAGAAACAAAAAGAAAATAAAATTCCTAAAAAAAACTAAGAATCCCTTAAAAACAGAGAAGAAACAAAAGTAAAAGACAATAAGAATACAAAGAAAACCAGAGTAAATGAAAAAATATAAAAAAACAGACGAAAAAATTGAATAAAAAACAATCTAACATAAAAGAAAAAATGAATAAACAAGAGTAGAGGGAACCTACAACGCAGCAAGCAAACCACACTAAGAGCATATCCAATAGATGATGTATTTCACATCACCAAATTGTTGTTCGAGTAAAATATACATCACCTAAAAGTGCATTTTTACATCACCAAAAACCCTCAACTCCAGTAGATGATGCAAAAATAGCTATTGCTCCAATAGCTTATGTAAAATACATCAGCCACACGGTGGTTGCTTCACATTTCTGTTGTCTCCGGTGACACCGGCGAAAAAGCTAGTGCACATGAAGCAGTAGTTGGCGGTGTGTCGGCGACACCGGTGACGAAGTAGTAGCCGCCACCGCCACCTCCTTCGCCCGAGACGAAGTCGCAGCGGGGTCACGCAACGGCCGCTTCAAGACGCCACCTCGTGGTTTGGTCACGGCTGCCTTCTTCCTCGTCAGCGGTTCTAGTTTGCCGGCGGCTACGGGACGAGGGGCTGCAAATCCACCCCACGATTTGGAGGAGGCATCACGGCGGCGCCGGCAGATGCGGAGGCGGCCATCGCCAGAGCTGTATTGGCGGCCGTGGGGTCGAAGAAGGCGTCCATGGGGACCAGCGGCGGCAGGCGACATCATGGGGTGGTCAAGCGCGGCGCGGGAAAGTTCCGCACGACAATTGGGCTGCACGCGCGATTGCTCGGGTTTTACTCGAGAGGCACAAGTGATGCAAAAGTTGCATCATAAGTTCCCTATTTTACATCTAGAGCAAATCTAAAGTATTATTTTTACATCAACATCATCTTTTTTTTAGAGCACACCAACATCATCTAATAACATCATCTATTGGATCATCGTTTTTGGGCTTTCGTGGTTTGAAACCAGTTATTTGTTTTTAGAATCGTAAAATAAGTTTTTTATAGCACGGGAGATGCTCTAATGGGCCGATCCGCTAGTCGTCTTCTATATACGAGTTTTACTAGGAATGTTACTAAAAAAGAAAGTTTTACTAGGAATCGGTACGGGCAACCTCTCCCCTCATAATAAATAAACAAAAAAAGAAGAGAAAAGAAGCTAGCGGCGCCTCGACACAGGGGATCTCTTTCACCATGTCGCCCCGTCGTCTGCGCCCATGGTCCTCTCGACCCCGATTCGCCGCTATCCACGACGCAGTGCGGCGGACACGGCGTCGGCGTCGGCATCGGCTGCTGAAACCTCTGACACCTCCTGCTGCAGGTACGTATACTCTCGAACGCCGCATCTCGGATCTCGCTTCTTCTGTGTTAGGCGAAAACTGATCTAATTGCACCCCGATTCATTTCGGAAACTACTTTCAATACCAAAATTCCTCGCCCACCACCTCGTCTCCGGCGCTCGGCCGCACCGGAACGCCCCTCCGCCGCACCGGAACGCCCCTCCGGCCAACTCTCTCAAATCGTCAGACCGTATTCTGTATTTCGGGGACCTGGACTGCTTTCCTCATCAAAGTTCAGATTTTTAACCCCTTTTGGCGAGAAACCAAGTTCAGATCCCCCCTCCCTTTGACGAGAAACCAAGCTCAGATCTGCGACCACCGACCAAAAGCATAATCGTCTCCACCTCTGTCCTCTGCCAGTTTTAACCATCCCTAAGCTTCGGGTCGAGCCCACAACATCTATATACCATTTGGGATTCCAGCTGTGCTACAAATTTGCGTGTTAGATCGCGGGATGAACTAAGAGCATCTCCAACAGTTCCCGTATCAGTAAAAGAAATTGTGGGTTAGGGGAAGTTGGGACAAAAAGAAGTGCTCCAAGAGTTCCATTAAACTCGGAAATTTTTATATGGGCACCCTGTAAAACCACTTTTACAGGGATTTTTTTACAAGAACTGTTGGTGATGCTCTAAGGCGAAAAATATGGGAGATATCAGTTCAGGTTGGAAATCCTAGGTACTTGAAGCACAACTAGGCTAGTAGCCTAGTACTAAAGGGAACTCCTCTGCTGTTTTTTTTTCCTTAATTTTTTTTCTTACATGAAACAGTTTCAGCATATTTCAGATTATCGCCTCTTCTTCCTTTATAACTGGACTGGTTATTCCAGCTTTCTTTCGTACATCATTTTTATCTTTTCTTGTTCAGGCATCACTGGTCCGTCAGAGTTCATAGTTCTCTCTCGCAAAATTTGAGTTTCATGAGCAAAATTGAGACATAGTACTTAACAACTCCCACTGCGTTGCAGGTAGTGGGTCAAAGGCCACTGAAACAAATGGTGCAACCTGCGGACAAGGTGAATGTGCCCCAAATATGGGACAAGAACTTGGTTTGGAGGAACTCCCTGAGGTATGTGTTGCTGGCAATGAAGTATCCTAGTTACAATGATCTTTTATATCACAACTTCTAGCACAGGAACACATGCATCTCGGCATAGGACTTTCGTGATGAATCTGCAACTGCTAGTGTTATTTATTGCAGTCAGCTACTAGCTACGAAGCTAACGGTTGAACTTGTCAACATTGGTTCTGCAGGACATCGTACATCGTATACATTCTATCATGCCAGTACAAGATGCTGCTCGTGCTGCCTGCGTGTCACGTAGATTTCTGCATTCCTGGAGAAGCTATTCCAGCCTCACACTCAGTGACCGTACACTTGGTTTGGATGACACAGATTTTGAGGAAAGGAAAACCCATCTCATTGATAAATTTGACAAAATTCTTAAAAACCATTATGGCAATGGGGTGAAGGTGAAGACACTTAAACTCGAGCTTGGACTTTGCAGCGATATCAAAGCCTCCTACCTCGACAGGTGGCTCCGAATCATTAAATCTGGGATCCAAGAATTCAGCTTGGTGTTGCCTTTAGTTATGAATAAAATCTACAACTTTCCATGTTCGGTTTTATCTAATGAGGCAGCTGCAAGTTCAATTCAGTCTCTTAGCCTCTTTGGTTGCGCTTTTCACCCCACATCAATCCTTGGGCGCTTGATAAGATTGAAAAGTTTACATCTGTGCCATGTCCACATTACTGAGGATGGATTAGGGCACTTGCTCTCGAAATCTTCTGCCCTGGAGCGGCTGGTTATTGATGCATGTAGTGGGATAATTTGCTTGAAAATACCTTGTACGATGCAGCAGCTCAAGTTCCTTGCTGTTAAACTATGCAAGATGGTGCGGGTGGTAGAGATAGATGCTCCACAACTCGGCTCTTTTCACTATGGCGGGACACCGGTCATCTATGTCCGAAATTCTTCGCAACTTAAGAATGTAGATATTTCGCCTGTCTGCCCGTCTGGTATTCTCTCTTATGCTCGCTTTAGCCTTCCGTCCATTGCTCAAAATGTTGAGAGCCTCACCCTGCGCGGTCGTAGTGAGGTATGTGTTGGTTTTTAATGTGTCAACGATTCAAATTATAAGGAGCATTCAAGTATGTGTATGTATTTAAGACTTGTATGTTGAAATAAAGCATGGTTAATCTTTCTTTTTCAGAATGCCAACACTCCAATGCTGCCGTCCAAGCTCCCTCGCCTCAAGAACTTGGAAATTGCACTCCTTAAACCACACTTATCCCCAAACTATGATGCCTTCTCTCTGGTTTCTTTTCTTGATGCTTCTCCTGCCTTGGAATCTTTCATCCTACGCGTAAGTCTCTATGTACATCTCTCAGAGTGGTATTAATTAATGTATTACACTTTATTATCAGAAGAATGGTATTTGATCCTACATATGTATCTGCAGGTAGAGCAGGATGCCTTGATGCATGACCCTGTTGTTGGAGACGACACTGAATACCGGAGGCAGAATCTGGAGTGCCGGAATAACAGTCTCAGGAAGGTGATGATCACGGGCTTCTGTTCTGCCAAGAGCCTAGTTGAGCTCACAGTTCACATCCTCGAGAGAGCACATTCACTCGCGCGCTTCACGCTGGACATAACCTATGGCTATGATAGGAGAAGTTGTAACGTCGCCAAATTCCCAACCGCGAGAATGATTGGCCTATGCTGGCCATTGAACAAGAGAGCTCTCGAGGAAGCTCATAGAGCCGTGGAGACAGCGGATAGATACATCAAGGGAAGAGTTCCCTCATCCGTTCAATTCGAGGTTCTGGGGCCCTGTCCTCGATGCCATATTGGAAAGTAGGTAGATCATGGCTGTGTGCGTGGCTTGATGAAGAGGCCCGGGGTAATCCTCCTTTTCGAGAAAAAGGTACCAGTGGATCATTGACGTGGTATGGAGCGATCTCGGTAGCAATAGATACTGGTTGGTGTGTCTATTAATTCCGTTGCTGTGAACAGTAAGAGATTTATTGGCCAGGCTTTTGTTCAACTCCGGAATGAGTTATCTGTTCCTAGAGATGTTAGAAGTTGCGTTAATACAATATTAAGAGATTATTAGCGGCCGTTTGAATTGGAGATGCTAGTGCAGTGATGTTCTGTTGTAGAGTTTTGAATGGCAAATGATGTTTCATCCAATCATTCAATGGTTGATGAGGGTTGGCAATCAGGAAATGTAAAGCCTCAACCATTTGATGTGCTGCTGCTCTGGAAGTAGCCGTGGGCAGTTTAGCTTTTGATTTTGAATTTTATTTATTTTTTGTATCAGCATATTTATTTCATTTTGGATGTAGCTTAGATGGTCTAGGACGCTCTAGACGGGTGAAGCTTCCTCTGTGCATGCAAGGGACGCCGTGAGAAGCAGCAAGAAGTGCACGTGCTGCAGCATCAGGTTGAGCATGGTGAAAGTAGTTTGTTTTGTTGTTTGCAGTGTATGGTCTGCCAAATTAAAGAGCGTTAGGAATTATTACCGGCCAATCCATCATGTTATAACAAGGGCACCAAAATACGTATTCAGTCTCGGTAAATGTCCTTGCGACAAAATAGGTTAAAGTACTCTTTATCTGAAAAAATAAAGAGGAGCCGAGCATTTGCAACGGAACGGATTGTGAACCGGCACTGCATAATGTACACCAGAGAGAAATGGACGGTTCAGAGTTAGGCTGAGCATTCTTCTCACTATACAAGTCAACTACTGTATTTGCAACCAAAAACGCAGAAGTACTACGCCATTTGCAACAGAACAGATTTTGAAACGTCAACAAGAGAACGGGAAGCAAGAACCACCACTCTCGATTTTTTAACACAGTACAGATGCAAGGGCTCATACATACGCGCATACACTCATCCCTATGAACGCACACCCTACCCCTATGAGCACCTCCGAAAGATTGAGCCGGCATATCATCTGAGATTTACGAGGTCACCGTAGGCGTCTCGTCGTCGACGGAAACGTCTCCTCCCATTGAAAGCGCATCGCCGGAAATCCTAAAATAAATCCAGGAATAATGCGAGCACTAGGATCTAAACATACCACAACAGAACGAGGCAAATAAGCGGTACTCTCCGGTGGTAGTTTCGCTTAAGCGGTACTACCGTGGAGAGCAGCGGTACTTCCGCTTAGCTCAAAGAGACCCTATAGATCCGCGGTAGTAGAGAGGCATTTAGCCCCGTAGTACCGTAGGAGTAGTACTACCGTGGCGAACTGTCGCTCTACTACCGCTCATATACAGAACCCACGAAATAGGCGGAAGTAGGAGCCGAACAACATAGCGGCAGTACCACTGGAGCGGTACTACTGTTGTGAGAAGCGGTACTACCGCTTAGCCTATTCTACCAAGGTTCAAACATAATGATGAACAAGCTCAATTGCCGGGAAAGGAAATAGGGTGCAAGGACAGTGTACGTGAAGATTACGCCCAAACCTTTCCGAAGCGAACCCCCTCTTAATAGTACGGTGTTTCTATGACTCAAGTCCACCAAAAAAGAAACGCAAGAAAACACCGTCTTTCTAAATCTCCTGAGGGGTTCAAATCGTCCTGTGCCACGGGATAGAATTATCTGAAATGATCAATGCACACCATTAGTCCGCAAAAGCATTGTCATCAATCACCAAAACCACTAAGAAATATGCCCTAACAACCATGGAGATTCACTGGTTTTTTTACGGAGAACCAAAGGTGGAAGAACGTCATCATAGTTGGCGCTATCTTCGCACTTTGTACGCAATACCACATTCAGCATGGATGTGCGTTGGAGATTTTAATGAGACTCTCTATGCCTCGGAGCATTTCTCGCGAGCTGCTAGACCAGAGTGACAGATGAAAGCTTTCCGGGAGGCATCTGATGATTGCTCACTCCAGGACCTAGGTTGGTCCAAAGCTGAATACACATGGGATAATGGACAAGGTGGTGATGCAAACGTGAAAGCTCGACTAGACAGGGCATTTGGGAATATCGATTTCATCAATAGATTTGCAAACACCCTTCGGCACATTTGTACGACAGAGTCAGACCATTGTTTCATCAAGGTTGATCTTCGTCATAACGTGGCTGAGAATCGGTCAAGAGGAGCGAAACAGTTTTGCTATGAGGACATGTGGCAATGTCATGCAGACGCATATGTGGACAGAGGGATCAGGGTGCGTCCTCATGCCCCTGGATCAACCATTTACTCTTTGCCAATGATAGCTTAATTTTTATGTAGGCAAAAGAGCAAAGTGCCGTAAGGCTGAATGATATTATGAGTATCTATGGTGAGTGCTCGGGCCAGAGTGTGAATAAGGAAAAGAGTTCTATTTTCTCCAGTCCGAACACTTATACTGTGTGAATAAGGAAAAGATATTGGGCATCACAGTCCGAAAAAGATATTGTGAAACTAGGCACTTCAGCTTCTGTGTGAATAAGGAAAAGATATCTCGGTTTACCTACAGTTGTGGTTCGCATTACTATTGGGTCTTTTGACCACATTGGAGAAAGAATCAGAGGAAAACTTGTGATGCTCTGAAAAACTTGTATCTTGTGCTGGAAGGGAAATTCGCCTCAAGTCAGTTGCACATGCTATCCCCACCTTTCCTATGAGTTGCTTCTAACTGACCAAAAAAGTCAGTAATGGGATCTCTTCAAGCATGGCACATTACTGGTGGAGTAGTTCCTGTTAGAATAAAACCGAGGCATATCGTCGATCATCCGAGTACCAAGCAATCACACGAGCACGACACCGAGATTTGTTAACGAGGTTCACCGATATGGCTACATCCCCGGGGCCTGACTACGGGCGCTCCTCCCCGTGACACCGCTACAATACCACATCCGGTCGCCCTGGACAACGGCACATGCCGCCGGCTTCCCCTGCGTTCCGGTGCTATTATATTGGCATAGGTTACATCGTGTGTCTACCCTCGCTATATAAGAGAGGCCTAGGATATTAGTGTCCTACTAGGACACGAGTCCATATCCTATCTAAACACAATACAACTACAAGTCCAACTGTAACCTACCTCGTACACTATATTCGACACAACTCCAACAAACTCCACCTTGGCGAATATACTCCACCATCCTGGATTTGTCCATGCGTCAAACTTCCATGTACATTGGACTTGAGCTTATCCCATGAGTACCGCTGCTACTCCAAAGACTCCATATGACTCCACCTGCAACTTGTAGTCCCTTCTTTTCTTGACCACGGTCAACACTCGAGCAAAATTAAGTTCCCTGTTACTCTAGCTTATGCTCCCAACTTTCAGAGTATCCGTCCAACGCCATCACACACCGATCACTGACCTGCGTGAAAGTGAACAACTCACATATTGGGTGTCACACATAAGAGTTACCTGAACTCAACATCACCGCTCCTTTCTTGACTGCATGTCTGAAACTTGAAGGAATTTCACCGTTGCTTGTAATCATCCCGAGTCAAATTCGCAGTTGTCTCACCACATGTATGACCACCAGAGCCCTGGTCCGTCTCCATGCACCGTGCGTACCGCACGCCTCGCTGCTATTACTGCGTCGAGCCTCCGCTGTCCTGGTCGAGTCTCAAGGGTCGCGAACCCACACCACTCAACCCCCACTGCAGAGTACCATCGATCATCACCGACCGATGACGAGTTCCACGATTCCATCAGACCACTGGGCTCCAGTCCGAACTACGTGTCCCTCGCTTTTCCCCTTGCTGAATAGGCTTCGATTCCCTGGATCCTTACATCGTAGCCCCTCAATTCAGCTCCACCTTCAACATGACTCCATGGTGGTTGTACTTGCCACCCCGCGCCTCGTCGACTCCAAGCTCTCATGTGTACCGTCTTGAATCAACCCCGCCATAGTCTTGTCGAAGCCACACAAGCCCTCGGGGCCTGCGCCACGTGTTTCCATGCCCAGAAGTCGGTCACCATCAGCATCACGCCCCTATGTCGTCATCGCCGATTCCATCACCGTCTTCTGTACCAACCGACTTGCGTCGATCCGTCAGACTGTCCAGGCCAACTGCCCTATGTATCTGACCCGAGCCGACTTTTCTGACTGCAACCATCTACAACTCCACGCAGCCCTCATCATCCATCTCTGGTTGACATCCCGCAACGCCTTCAAGCATCCTTGATGTGTCAGTAAATTTTCACCGCTGTCTGTTATAACCCAAGGTTTTCAGTTCTGTCAAACTTCTCCACCTCAAATCTGGTATTCGATGGCGCCAGATTCTTTGTACGACTAACCGTGTTGTAGCTCCTGACTCAATCCCAATGCTAGCTTGCTTTGTCCTCCTGATGGATTTCCTTTGGATCTGATTAAGGCTGCCTTACGTTGCACGTCTACCGCTCGGACTCGGTCTCTTTTTGTTTCCAAACAAATCACTGTCTGTTACTAAATTGCTTTGACCGTACTGCACCACGCCCATGTACGCCAGTACGCGCACGCCAGGCCACTGTTCATCAAGGGCCGCTCCGTGCAAGACCATGATGGCCCACCACAGCGGTGCTTGGGTTTCCTGCCGGCTGCCACGCCACGTGCTGCAACGCGCCGTCTGAGCCTGCTGCTACGCCGCCGTCGCCCTAAACAAATCGCCGAGACTGCCATACGTACGCGCACATCGCCTTGTGCTTCTTTCAAACACGACGCCGTCGTTTCCAAATCTTCAAGAGCAACTTTGATCCACCGACGCGACAACATCTGCTGCCATGTCTCCAATCATACTCATTGCATCTCGCTAGATCCCATCGACAACTTCCACGTGTTCTCCTCTAGATCAACAATTCAGAGCCTCCGAACAACATGATACCACTTGTTAGAATAAAACCGAGGCATATCGTCGATCATCCGAGTACCAAGCAATCACACGAGCACGACACCGAGATTTGTTAACGAGGTTCACCGATATGGCTACATCCCCGGGGCCTGACTACGGGCGCTCCTCCCCGTGACACCGCTACAATACCGCACCCGGTCGCCCTGGACACCGGCACATGCCGCCGGCTTCCCCTGCGTTCCGGGGCTATTATGTTGGCATAGGTTACATCGTGTGTCTACCCTCGCTATATAAGAGAGGCCTAGGATATTAGTGTCCTACTAGGACACGAGTCCATATCCTATCTAAACACAATACAACTACAAGTCCAACTGTAACCTACCTCGTACACTATATTCGACACAACTCCAACAGTTCCGTCGACCGGTGTTCACTACATTGGATCGATTGGAAATCACTTGTATCCCCCAAAATGCATGGAGGAATGGGCTTTCGGAACGTTGAAACTTTTAACTTGACCATGTTGGGTAAACACGGCTGGAGGATGATCACAAGCCCGGAGTCTCTATGTGCTCGAGTATTCCAAGAGGTTCTTCATCAACCTGGCGGGCGGTTGTAGTAGGTCGGGAGGCTCTTTAGGTGGGCTTGATTTGCCAGATTGGCGATGGCACGTAAGTATCGATATGGTCGGACAGATGGATTCCAGGTAAGCTGTCAATGATACCAGCACCTCAAACTAGAGATGCAAATCTTTCAGTAGTGTATGATCTTATTAATAATGAAAGCCAGACCTGTAAATCGGATGTTGTCAGAAACAATTTCACTGCACCGGACGCGGATGCGATTCTCAATATACCGTTAAGGCGAGGCGGGGGTGAAGATTTCTAGGCATGGAACTGGGAGAAGTCGGGTACCTATACTGTCAAATCATCGTATCGCGCTCTTATGACTTGCAACGAGCAGTGAGCTCTAGAGGAAGGGGCAATCACGGGAACCTCAGAGAGTGAAAAACAGTTGTGGTCTCGACTTTGGAAGCTTAAAGTGATGCCAAAGGTGAGGGTGTTCTGGTGGAGAGTCCTTCGTGGAATCCTTCCGGTTGAGAGCATTCTCAAATATCGATATATCACTACTTTGGCAAGATGTAAAGTCTTTCTTAGTGCAGACAAGGACCTGATGCATGCACTTGTGAAGTGCTCCCACGCAAAAAGATTATGGACTGAAGCTATGGAGTGGCTATATGTCAAACTCCCATAACTTCATCAAAATACGTGGTCAAAGGATATACTTTGTGACCACCGCTTCTCGGAACTGGATTGTGCAAAAAATCTTCACTGTTATGTGGCCTATTTGGACGTCCAGGAATAACATTACCAATGACCGAGGGTCAAATGATCCAGTTTTCTCGATCAAGAGGATTAAGGGTGATCTTGCCTTGCTGGAAATACCTTTGGAGCATGCAAAAATCATGCCTGGCTATGGGTGGAGACCGCCGGAGGACGACTGGGTGAAAATAAACACAGATGCAGGCATATCCACTGATTCAAATAAGGGCAAAGTTGGGGGAGTGGCAAGATCCCCAAATGCCTTCCTCGCTGCTTACAGTAAGCCGTATCCATGAATAACAAATCCATTGGCCACAGAGGCTCTTGCCCTCGCGATGGGATCATCTTCGCAAAACTCCGAGGCTATTCGCGAGTAGTTCTGGAAGTTGATTGTTTAGAGGTGGTACACCTCTGGGACTCACGGTTTGAAATATGACCATCTTTGGAACTAGCAAGGGTGTTACAATAGTGAGCAATAATTCACAAAAAGATTGAAGATTTGGTTAATAAAAAGTTGATTTTTCATTTTTCTAGTGCCATACACGACTTTTTTGTGAAGCAACTGCCATGAATAATATTGTAAATAGTGCCCTCACAATTTTCACCTAAAGTATACCACATGTGATTGCAGCTGCCAATTTTTCATGAATTTCCGAGTGATATTGCCATTTTTCATTGATTTATTGAATTTCCAGCTATTTACATCAAGTAATTCAAATTTGAACTGCAAGTGTGCTCTAGTTTGGTCCATTAAATTCAGAAAAAACATTTTCACCTTCCACATTAGGAATTTTGTCAATACACACAAAGAAAACTCTATTTCTCGGCCATTTTATACGATTAGTCATCCATGCAATTTTGATAACACATTAATAGAAAATGAAAAAATGCTCTTCCTTTTGCATGGTGTCTCAGATCCACAATATTGAAATAATTAGCCTTAAACAAACAAACTTCAGTACATCACAAAGTAGATAAGGTAGCACACACATCTCGGATGAATATAGCAAACTTTAATTAATATGGGTACATCACAAAGTAGATAGTGATTAACAAACTAAAAGTACATCACAACTAAAAGTACATAGTGATAAACAAACTAAAAGTGTTGGGGAACACGGTAATTTCAAAAAAATTCCTACGATCACGCAAGATCTATCTAGGTGATTGTCGGTTTCAAAACTGACGGATCTCGGGTAGGGGGTCCCGAACTGTGCGTCTAAGGCAAATGGTAACAGGAGGTGGGGGACACAATGTTTACCCAGGTTCGGGCCCTCTCTATGGAGGTAATACCCTACTTCCTGCTTGATTGATCTTGATGATATGAGTATTACAAGAGTTGATCTACCACGAGATCGTAGAGGCTAAACCCTAGAAGCTAGCCTATGATTGTGATTGTTGTTGTCCTACGGACTAAACCCTCCGGTTTATATAGACACCGGAGGGGGCTAGGGTTACACAGAGTCGGTTACAGAGAAGGAAATCTACATATCCGAATTGCCAAGCTTGCCTTCCACGCAAAGGAGAGTCCCACCCGGACACGAGACGAAGTCTTCAATCTTGTATCTTCATAGTCCAATAGTCCGGCATAAGTATATAGTCCGGCTGTCCGAGGACCCCCTAATCCAGGACTCCCTCAGTGATGCATAGCAACGAGAGGGGAGAGTGTGTCCACTTACCCTCGTAGACCGAAAGCGGAAGCGTTTAGTTAACGCGGTTGATGTAGTCGAACGTCTTCATGATCCAACCGATCCAAGCACCGAATGTACGACACCTCCGCGTTCAGCACACGTTCAGCTCGGGGACGTCCCTCGTACTCTTAATCCAGTTGAGGCCGAGGGAGAGTTTCATCAGCACGAGGCGTGGTGACGGTGATGATGAAGTTACCGGTGCAGGGCTTCGTCTAAGCACTACGACGATATGACCGAGGTGTGTAACTGTGGAGGGGGCACCGCACACGGCTAAACAATGTCAACTTGTGTTGTCTGTTGTTCTATTGGGGTGCCCCTGGCCACGTATATAAAGGAGGGAGGGAGAGAGGAGGCCGGCCAGGTTTGGGCGCGCCAGGGGGTCGTACTTGGACTCCTAGTCCAAGTAGGATTCGCCCCTCCCCCCTTTTCCTTTCTTCCACCGGAGGGAAAGGTAAGGGAGAGAGAGGGGAAAGGAAAGAGGGGGGCCAGCCCCTCCCCTAGTCCAATTTGGTTTGGGCAAGGGGAGGGGCACCCCTCTCACTTAGCCCTTTCTCCTCTCCTCCAACAAGGCCCACTAGGCCCAATACTTATCCGGGGGGGGGGGTCCGGTAACTTCCCGATACTCCAGAAAAATGCCCGAACCACTCGGAACCATTCCGATGTCCAAATGCAACCTTCCAATATATGCATCTTTACCTCTCGACCATTTCGAGACTCCTCATCATGTCCGTGATCTCATCTGGGGCTCCGAACAAACTTCGGTACATCAAATCACACAACTCATAATACAAATCGTCATCGAACGTTAAGGTGCGGACCCTACGGGTTCGAGAACTATGTATACATGACCGAGACAAATAACCAATAGCGGAACCTGGATGCTCATATTGGCTCCTACATATTCTACGAAGATCTTTATCAGTCAAACCGCATAACAATATACGTTGTTCCCTTTGTCATCGGTATGTTACTTGCCCGAGATTCGATCATCGGTATCTCAATACCTAGTTCAATCTCGTTACCGACAAGTCTCTTTAATTGTTCCATAATACTTCATCCCGCAACTAACTCATTAGTCACAATGCTTGCAAGGCTTATAGTGATGAGTATTACCGAGAGGGCCCAGAGATACCTCTCCAAAACACGGAGTGACAAATCCTAATCTCGATCTATGCCAACCCAACAAACACCTTCGGAGACACCTATAGAGCACCTTTATAATCATCCTTTTACGTTGTGACGTTTGGTAGCACACAAAGTGTTCCTCCGTTATTCGGGAGTTGCATAATCTCATAGTATGAGGAACTTGTATAAGTCATGAAAAAAGCAGTAGCAATGAAACTGACACGATAATATGCTAAGCTAACGGATGGGTCATGTCCATCACATCATTCTCCTAATGATATGATCTCGTTCATCAAATGGCAACACATGTCTATGGCTAGGAAACATAACCATCTTTGATTAACGAGCTAGTCAAGTAGAGGCATATTATGGACTATATGTTTTGTCTATGTATTCCCACATGTACTAAGTTTTCGGTTAATACAATTCTAGCATGAATAATAAACATTTATCATGAATTAAGGAAATAAATAATAACTTTATTATTGCCTCCAGGGCATATTTCCTTCTGTCTCCCACTTGCACTAGAGTCAATAATCTAGTTCACATCACCATGTGATTCAACACCAATATTCACATCTATAGGTGATTACACCCATAGTCACATCGTCATGTGACCAACACCCAAAGAGTTTACTAGAGTCAATAATCTAGTTCACATCGCTATGTGATTAACACCCAAAGAGTACTAAGGTGTGATCATGTTTTGCTCGTGAGAGAAGTTTAGTCAACAGGTCTGTCACATTCAGAGCCGTATGTATTTTGCAAATATTCTATGTCTACAATGCTCTGCACTGAGCTACTCTAGCTAATTGCTCCCACTTTCAATATTTATCCAGATTGTGACTTAGAGTCATCTGGATCGGTGTAAAAAATTGCATCGATATAACTCTTTACGACGAGCTCTTTTATCGCCTCCATAATCGAGAAATATTTCCTTAGTCCTCACTAAGGACTAAACCCTCCGGTTTATATAGACACCGGAGGGGGCTAGGCTTACACAGAGTCGGTTACAAAGAAGGAAATCTACATATCCGAATTGCCAAGCTTGCCTTCCACGCAAAGGAGAGTCCCACCCGGACATGGGACGAAGTCTTCAATCTTGTATCTTCATAGTCCAATAGTCCGACATAAGTATATAGTCCGGCTGTCCGAGGACCCCCTAATCCAGGACTCCCTTAGTAGCCCCTGAACCAGGCTTCAATGATGATGAGTCCGGCGCGCAGATGTCTTCGGCATTGCAAGGCGGGTTCCTTCTCCGAATACTCCAAGGTAGATTTTGAACACATGAATCGTGTCCGGCTCTGCAAAACAAATTCCACATACCACCTTAGAGAGCACAATATTCCACGAATCTAATCTGCTGACAACTTTTCACAGCGTGACATCACGCCGCGGCCTGGTCATTACGCGAACCGTTTTTCTCAACCTGCCACTGCACATATTGCGAGGCGGTTTTATTGGAACGTCTTGTCGAAGCAGAGATCGTGTCCCCTTATCACGGGATTCTCATCAATACGGGAGTGAGTAACCCAACCGGGCCATCAACGCGACACTTGGGGAATAAGCGAGTTTATGGGGCAAGTGGCGAGGCGCACAGTTTCTACCGCCTTTATAAAGAGATAAGGATTCCTCTTTTTCACCCACGCCCTCTTCTTCCTCTGCTCATCTGTTCTCGCTCGAGCTCCAGCGCCCAAGCTTTCACCTTCTTCGTAAAGTCATGCCAAACATGTCCGGAGCGGGAGGCAAGTGGATGGCCTCCTCCGCCATGGAGGAGGACATTACGAAGCTTCGGGAAGCTGGATACCTGTCCGCAAACATCGCACACCGGCTTCCGGCTGAAGGGCAAATCATCCCCACCCCAAAACCCCAGGAGAGGGTAGTGTTCCTTGCTCACTTCGTCCGCGGACTGGGATTCCCCCTCCACCCATTCGTCCGCGGACTTATGTTGTACTACGGGCTGGACTTCCATGATCTGGCCCCCAATTTTATCCTCAACATGTCGGCGTTTATCGTCGTGTGCGAGGCCTTCCTCCGCATTACGCCCCACTTCGGTCTATGGCTGAAGACCTTCAACGTGAAGCCAAAGGTGGTGGTTGGTCAGCAAGCGGAGTGCGGAGGTGCCATGGTGGGCAAGATACCCAACGTCACCTGGCCCGAAGGCTCATTTGTGTAGACCATGAAGGGGTGGCAATCGGGGTGGTTCTACATCATCGAGCCGCGCGACACCAACTGGGCGGCGGCCCCGAGTTTCGATCCGGCATCCCCATGCGGCTCACCTCCTGGAAAGAGAAGGGCTTAGCCTGGGGTTCATTGGTGGAGCTGACCGGACTTCAGACCTGCGTCAAAAATATGATAGGCAAGAAAATCAAGCTTGTCAACATGGTCCAGGTCATGCTCCTCTGTCGGATCCTTTCGTGTCAGAGATGGGCTTTCAATATGTGGGAGTTCGACCCGGCCGAACACCAGACACTATGAGAGCTCTTCGACACGACGCACGAATACGTCTGGAAGGTGCTGTTCAAGGCCACCGAGGTACCACCACCCATAGCCGAAGATCGCGGACTCAGCGCGAAGCGCCCCGCCAATCCGGTAAGTTTTTATATTTTGCAAGATATGCCTTTCCCCAGCATGTTCACGGGAGGAATCTAAGCCTCCATGCCAATTTAACAAGACTGGGTAGCAATAGCGGAGCGGATTGACTGTCCGGCTCCACCACCCGAAGATCCAGCATCGCCTCTCTTAACGAAGATGTTGTTTCCGGCACCCTATGAGGTGCCGGAGAAGAAGGCCAAGAAGAAGGCTGCGGGGACCAGGAAAGGTCTCCGGCGCAAGGTTGTATCGGACTCATCGTCCGAAGACACCGAGGCGCGCTCCTCCAACAAAAACAAGGAGGAGGAAGAGGAAATCCCTTCCCCCCAACCGGGGGGGGGGGGAGAGAAGGAACGCCGCCCCGTCCGGGGAGGACGAAGGGTCCAAGAAAGGAAAGACCCTCCCTCCGGACCACTCCACCACAGCCGCCTACAGCGGCGAGGAGTGGTTGCCCAGGGACAAGCCCCTGGCAAAGTCGTAAGTATCCGGACACTATAATGCTTCCGGTATGTTTTGCTCTATTGCTTCTTATCATGCCAAACATGCTCATGCAGTCCAGCCAAAGCCCACATCGACGTATCCTCTTCAGATGGGTGTCTGGGCCTGTCGGCGATGAATAGTGATTCACTCCCGACAGCCTCCTCCCCAAAGCCCGCGGACGAAACCGAGGTGTTGTCTCAGAGGATACCGGACCAGGGGGAGACAGTTCTAGAGACGCCCCAAGGCGAAATCCCAGACGCCGGGCACATGGGAGGGAAGACCCCCATGGATTCTATTAACGGGGGCCACAGCAAGTTTGGCTCCCAGTCAGATACTACTCCGGAACCCCCAGCGGTTCCGGATACAGGCAGGCAGCCTCTCCCTAAGGGGGGTCAGCTGCCCGTACCGATGACCTCTGCCCATCCATAGGCATCAGACAACTTGCTGGAAGCGCTTCGCGGCGCTTCCATTGACGAAGAGCACCGCACCATCATGAGTGCGGTGATCAAGAAGGTTCGATCCGCCAAAAGCGGATTGACCGAAGCCTGCGCTAGCCTCCTAACAGGCTTTGAGGTAAGTAATCAAATTATGAGAAAATATCACAGTATAGACAGTAGCCCCTGATGCTCTATTTGGCGTTCGGAAAGAAAGGCTGAACAAAGGATCAAATATCATCCGCAGGAGTCTAACAGAAAATGTCCATGTGAATAAGTAGGCGTCACTGCTAGCCACTGCCACTCGTACTGCGGAGGTCTATGGACTGAAGCAGGACCTGGAGCGGACCGAGGGAGAGCTCGGCCTCGTGAAGAGGCAGCTCGAGGAGAACAAAGGTACATAATACCCCGTCTGTATATTGATAAAGAAAAATGGTTTCAGCTCATGAAAGCGTCATGAACTTTAATAGGGGCCACGACCGAAGTGGCGACCCTTAAGAAGGCGCTGACCGAGGCCGAAGACAAAGCGGCCAAGGAGCACACCGAGCGCGAGAAGCAGGAGGCCCGGGTCGTCGAGGTCCAGCAAGAGCTCCAAGATTTCATCAAAAAATATGAGTCCTTGGAGCGTGACTCTAAGACGCGAGAGTCCAAGCTTGCTAAGGCCCTCCAGAGCGCGAGAGACGCCAAAGCCGAAGCCCAAAAGGCCCTCCAGGAGATTTTGAGGCGGCCAAGAAGATAGCGGCGGGTAAGGCATTCCTTATGCAAAGCAAGCATATGAAGGATACTTTCCTTTTACTTACCCGAATTTGGAGCTCTCCAGGAGCGTTCGCAGATCTGCCACGTAGCATATCGGATGCCGCGGAGTTCTACCGGGTCGAGGAAGGGAGCTTGACGGAGAAGTTGTTCTGGTCTTAGTACATTAGGACCGAACACCCGATGCCCTTGAGCGACCAGCTGAAGCAACTGGTCGAACTACACAAGGCTATCGAACTAGCCATGAAGGACCTCATAGTCCGGCTATGGCCTGCCGAGCCCCTGCCCACCAGCTACTTCAGCCTTGTAAAGCGGCTGGTGAGTGCCTGTCCGCGGCTTAAAGTTATAAAGCGGTCAGTTTGCATTGAAGGTGCGCGGATGGCCCTCGCCCGCGCAAAAGTGCAATGGGCGAAGATGGATGCCGAGAAGTTGATGACCGAAGGGCCGCCGAAGGGCAAGGAGCATCGCCACCCTGAAAAGTATTATGACAGTGTCCTGAAGGGCTCCCGCCTTGTGGAGGAGCAATGTGCTAAGGATGTAATATTTGAATGAATGTACTCATTTGATCCTGTAGTATGAAAACAAGTTCATTTGCGCTATATAACGCTTGTTGATTTAAAATTTTACCTTCTGTGCGGCCGTTTATAAAATCTGAGAGTTGGCCAGTCGTCGGCTTCTGCCCCGTGTAACTAGTACCGGGGTGTTTGGGATGAATCTAAACACTCTTTATCCAAATTTTTGGTCCTTTAAGGAGGTGTTTAGCGCAACGAACAAGGCAATCGGACTATACAGCTTTATCACTCTCACTTAGCCATAGAAGTCTATAATTTTAAATTTTGGCGTAGCCCCTGGTATTCGTAAGGCCGAACTTGGGGCGCTATACACGCCTAAATCGGACAAGGCCGATTCCTCGCCCAAAGCAGAAAAAATCTTTAAGGATTTGAGACCTCTCAAACAGCGACCAGCTGTCGCCGCATCATGACAGTTAGCTTTTGGGTTTCTCTACTGAGGTGCTCGTCCAGAAGAACCGAGACACAATCACAGTAGTTCTCCCTGTGCCACCTTAGCCGATGTAGCGGAACGTAAGGCAACAAAACATGGGAGCCAGGCAAACCCAACTATTGACCCAAGGCATGATTTGGAGTTGATGCATATAATGCTATAAGTTCGGCGTGCCGCACTGTCGAAAGTGTTCGGACTTTTCTTGCCATGTTATGGGGTACACTGAAGCCCGTGGCGAGCTGAACGTACCAAAATGTACAATTTGTAATAAATAAGCAGTAAAGGAAAAAGATAAAGAAATGTAATAATAAGCTGACGTTGTACGTTATTTTCCATTGTTATTTGAATAATATGTCAAGGCGTATGTATACAAATAGTGCGATAAGCAAAATAGGACTATTTGACATGTCCTTAACCAAGAGCGAGCTGCGTGTGGATATGTAAAACAGGTATAGCGATCGTTATCAGAGACCACCTGGGGATTCCCTTGTACATCAAAGCTTCTTGCCTCCTTGGTGTTTTCGTCCCGTGATGGGTCCGATACTCGGATTATCGGAAGAGACTCAAGAAGAGAAGGACCTGAAAGAAAGAAAAGGGTGAAGGTGTACGGGTCCTGGGGCGGTTGAGCCGCATTATGGACCGCATTGTAGCCGTGCCTCCGCCTATGCCCATGGTATTTTAAGTGCGTAATTATGTACGCGTGGCACAAATTTCACCGTCTGACTGGGACTAGGACGGAGGCCGAATTGCTAGGCGAGGTCTGGACGTTCTGGCCGATCCTGTTGCAGAGTACTTCAGACCCGCTTAACGGTGTTCGAAGGCTTTATAGCCGAATTGGAGATCTTCCTAAGAAGGCTGCTCTGTACTTCTGCTGCGAGGGCCGCAGTGTGCTCCTCCATACGGAGGGAGCACTCTGTGTTTCCATTGACTGTTATAATGCCGCGAGGTCCTGGCATCTTGAGCTTGAGGTATGCATAATGCGGTACCGCGTTGAATCTGGCAAATGCGGTTCGTCCGAGCAGTGCGTGATAGCCGCTGCGGAAGGGGACGGTATCGAAGATTAACTCTTCGCTTAGGAAGTTGTCCGGAGATCTGAAGACTACTTCCAGTGTGATTGAGCCCGTGCAATAGGCCTCTACACCTAGTATGACACCTTTAAAGGTGGTTTTGGTGGGTTTGATCCTTGAGGGATCGATGCCCATTTTGCGCACTATATCCTGATAGAGCAGGTTCAGGCTGCTGCCACCATCCATAAGGACTCATGTGAGGTGGAATCCGTCAATGATGGGGTCGAGGACCAACGCGTCCGAACCGTCATGACGGATACTGGTCGGATGGTCCCTGCGATCGAAAGTGATCGGACAAGAAGACCATGGGTTGAACTTTGGGGCGACTGGCTCCATCGTGTAGACGTCCCTTAGTGCACGCTTTCGTTCCCGCTCGGGAATATGGGTTGCGTATATCATATTTACCGTTTTTACTTGGGGAGGAAATTTCTTCTGTCCTCCTGTGTTCGGCAGCCGGGGCTCCTCGTGGTCATCACTGTGTGGCCCCTTTTCCTTGTTTTCGGCATTTAACTTGCCGGCCTGTTTGAACACCCAACATTCTCTGTTGGTGTGGTTGGCTGGTTTATCGGGGGTGCCGTGGATTTGACATGAGCGATCGAGTATGCGGTCCAGACTGGACGGGCCCGGATTGTTTCTTTTGAATGGCTTTTTCCGCTGACCGGACTTAGAGCCACTGAAACCGGCATTGACGATCGTGTCTTCGGCGTTATAGCCATTGCTACGACGCTTGTGTCGGTTGCGTTGGGGCTTGCTGTTGCTATCTCTCGCATCTGAGGTGTCAAGATTTCTTGATGTGCTGTTGCTGCGAGCCAGTCAGCTATCTTCGCCCGCACAAAAGCGGGTCATGAGTGTCGTGAGGGCTGCCATGGACTTCGGCTTCTCTTGGCCGAGGTGTCATGTGACGCCCGGGTAATCATGCTACAGTAATCCCATGTTAACGATGCCACGTCACCACGATTACTGTGGCTAATCTCGCATTAGTTCGAAACCGATTTGAATTCAATTTAAAAATCAGGCAAACAACAAAAGTTCTCAAAGATTAAAACTAAAATGTTCGGGTTGTGCCAAATAATGCGTAGGTAATTATGGTGGTCAAACCACACCTTTATAAAATGTTTAAACACTCTAAAAGGAATAAAATAGCAGCATTAATAATTATATAAATGCTTTTAAAATGACAAACAATTTCAAAACTATTTTATTTCAGTGCTAAGTTGTTTGTGGCTGTGGTATAAATTGTAACATCTATTTTGGGTGCCACTTTAGTATTTTTACAAAAACTAAAAATAAAAGAGAACAAAAAACAACAACAGAAAAATACAATACAAAAAAAGAGAGAAAGGCCTACCTGGCCAACTGGGCCAGACGTCCCAACTGGCCCACCCACCTGAGTACAATACCAGCCCACTCCCACTTATCCCCTTCCCCTCGCTACAGGGACGATGGAGGGATGTGGCAGCCATCCATGGCGCCAGGGACATGCGTGGCGGCCATCCCCGACCTCCCCGACGCCTATAAGCCACCCCCACGTCACCGGCGCCCAACCCTAGTTTTGCTCGCCCCCATCTTCCTCTGCCTCCCTCCTCAGATCCCCCTCCTTGATCTCCGCCATGGACGCGTCGTCGGCGTAGCCGTCGCCGATGGCCTCCTCGCTGCCAGAGACCGCGCCAGGGGCACCTTCTTCGTCGCCTACTTCGACTACATGGGCGAGATCGAGCCGGAAGCCACCGGGACACCCGCTGCTTCCCCGTCCTCAACCTCCATCCGTCTCGCTCGCCGCCGCCGCCACCAACACCGGCCACCTCTGCTGCTCCTAAGCCACTCAACGGGCCTCCTTGTGCCTGCTCGGTGAGCACATCCTCTCCCCTCCCATTCTTGTGCCGTAGGCCGCCGTCCCTGAGCTCGTCCGAGCTGCCGCGTACGCGTACGTGCGTGCGTGCTGTGGCTGCTTCTATGCGTGCGCGCCGGCCTTGCCGTGGTCTAGTGCTACTTCGCCTGCTACTGCTCCAACGCCGCCCCGTACGGCGCTCGCCGACCCGCCACACGCGCGTCACCACGCCCGCACGCACCAGCCCTGCCCTTGATCGTGCCCGTAGTCGCCGCGACCGTGCCGCCCGCGCCCAACGCCCCTGGCCTCTGCTGCTGCTCACGCCGTGGCTTGCTTCTCGCCTGAGCTCCTGCGCCCGCCCACCGCACGCACTGCACGTACCAGGCGCCCGTGCTGCTCGCTGCAGCTCTGCCTGCTGCTATGCTAAACGGGTACAGTAACATTCAGTTACTGTAGCTAGTGCTAGCTTTTCTAATTTGACATTGTCTGACCCTCTGTACAGCCTCTAAACAACGTCTAACCAGCGGTTAACATGGGTAAAAATAATATGAGTAGAAAGCATACATGACAAACTCCATTTTATCCCACTGGACCAAATCCTTTTGATGTATGGTTTAATTCCTACGAAAATCACAAATTCCAATGTTCTGTTAATAGAAAAGTTGAAAACAGCTTTAATTTCATAGCTACTTTAGAGTTGTTAATGATCAATCAAATGGACTCTAACAGAGATGAAAGTGCTACTATCTTATAGACCACAGAAAAATGCTCCATATTGATATAAGGCACAAAATCATAGGAGTTACAGATCAATAGTTGTAGTGTTTTGAAAACAGCCAAGTAATGTTTAAAACTGTCGAATTCTCAGACTTAGCAAAATTTCAGGGTTTTCCGAATATTGTTTTAATCTTCGAAAAAACATATAAAATAATCCGTAGCTCGGATGAAAAAGTTTTATACATGAAAGTTACTCAGAACGACGAGACGAATCCGGTTACACCCTCCGTTCGTCCGCCACACACTCCTAGCATAGCAAACCTGGGGAAACATTCTCAGATGTTATCCCCCTTCGCCGGTAACGTGTAGCACCGCGTTACAACACGTCTAGCTCTGTTTGTTGTCCTATTATGCTCTTGCTTGCTATGTATTTACTGTTTCTTCCTCCCTCTTCTCTCCGGTAGACTCCGAGACTGCCGCTGATGCCGCTGTGATCAACTAAGTCACCGACGACCCTCCTTCTTGTCCGAGCAACCAGGCAAGCCCCCCCCCCTTGATCACCAGATATCGCCTATTCTCCTCTATACTGCTTGCATTAGAGTAGTGTAGCATGTTACTGCTTTCCGTTGATCCTATTCTGATGCATAGCCTGACATTGTTGCTACATCTGTTGATACCTTACCTGCAATCCTAAATACGTAGTATAGGATGCTAGTTTATCATCATTGGCCCTACATTCTTGTCAGTCTGCCTTGCTATACTATTGGGCCGTGATCACTCGGGAGGTGATCATGGGTATATACTATACATGCATACATATTATACAGATGGTGACTAAAGTCGGGTCAGCTCGATGAGTACCCGCAAGTGATTCTGATGAGGGGGCTGAAAGGACAGGTGGCTCCATCTCGGTGGAGGTGGGCCTGGGTTCCCGACGGCCCCCGACTGTTACTTTGTGGCGGAGCGACAAGGCAGGTTGAGACCACCTAGGAGACAGGTGGGCCTGGCCCTGTTCGGCGTTCGCGGATACTTAACAGGCTTAACAAGATCTAGGTATTTGATCTGAGTCTGGCTAATGGCCTATACGCACTAACCAACTATGCGGGAACAGTTATGGGCACTCGACGTCGTGGTATCAGCCGAAGCCTTCGTGACGTCAGCGACTGAGCGGTGCGCGCCGGGTTGGACTGCGTTAACACAACTTCCTTTGTAATGGAGGTTGCTAGGTCTGCTCACCGGCCGCGTACGCAACATGCAGGTGTGCAATGGGCGATGGGCCCAGACCCCTGCGCGCATAGGATTTAGACCGGCGTGCTGACCTCTCTGTTGTGCCTAGGTGGGGCTGCGACGTGTTGATCTTTCGAGGCCGGGCATGACCCAGGAAAGTGTGTTCGACCAAATGGGATCGAGCGTGTTGGGTTATGTGGTGCACCCCTTCAGGGAAGTTAATCTATTCGAATAGCCGTGATCTTCGGTAACAGGACGACTTGGAGTTGTACCTTGACCTTATGACAACTAGAACCGGATACTTAATAAAACACACCCTTCCAAGTGCCAGATACAACCCGGTGATCGCTCTCTAACAGGGCGACGAGGAGAGGATCACCGGGTAGGTTTATGCTACACGATGCTACTTGGAGGACTTCACTCTACTCTCTTCTACATGCTGCAAGACGGAGGCTGCCAGAAGCGTAGTCTTCGATAGGATTAGCTATCCCCCTCTTATTCTGGCATTCTGCAGTTCAGTCCACCGATATTGCCTCCTTACACATATACCCATGCATAAGTAGTGTAGCTCCTTGCTTGCGAGTACTTTGGATGAGTACTCACGGTTGCTTTCTTCCCCCTTTTCCCCCTTTTCCTTTCTTTCTGGTTGTCGCAACCAGATGATGGAGCCCAGGAGCCAGACGCCACCGTCGACGACGACTACTACACTGGAGGTGCCTACTACTACGTGCAGGCTACTGACGACGACCAGGAGTAGTTAGGAGGATCCCTGGCAGGAGGCCTGTGCCTCTTTCGATCTGTATCCCAGTTTGTGCTAGCCTTCTTAAGGCAAACTTGTTTAACTTATGTCTGTACTCAGATATTGTTGCTTCCGCTGACTCGTCTATGATCGAGCACTTGTATTCGAGCCGTTGAGGCCCCTGGCTTGTATTATGATGCTTGTATGACTTTTTATTTTAGAGTTGTGTTGTGATATCTTCCCGCGAGTCCCTGATCTTGATCGTACACGTTTGCGTGTATGATTAGTGTATGATTGAATCGGGGGCGTCACAAGTTGGTATCAGAGCCGACTGCCTGTAGGAATCCCCCTTTCCAACTCCTTGGCCGAAGTCGAGTCTAGACGTTGGAAAAACTTTTACTAACATGGCTGTGTGTCTTACCGGCACACGTCGCCATTGGGTGGTAGTAGGATCTTTTATTTCTCGTCTATACTCTGGGACTCTGATCTCTCTTCTATTCGGGTTAAATTATTTTCTAAAAATCTAACTTTAGGTTCTCGAAAACACTTTCTCCCGGAGAGCCACTTCAGTCCAGATGATTGCCGGCTGCACCAGAAGATTTCGAAGTTACTCACCGATACTCTTTTGAGAATTTGTGCCCGTTGGTTTTCCCTATGGATAAATACATACACTTGCCATTCTTACTTTTATTCCCAGTTGATCTTGTTATTACAAGATACCCTGAAATCCTCTTTATTGTTCCGAGAATATTTTGTGCCCATTGCCTTGCAGTTCCTTGCCACATGAATACCCCTACGGAAAATTTCTCGCCCTTATTGGGTATCCGCTCATTCCCCAGTTGTTCATGTGTTTCACATTGGTCTTCGAAATACTATTCGATCCTCCAGGAATCCTTAGTAGCTTATTGCTCTGCAATACTTGTCTGCTTGCATTATGGATGCTTTCCATATGTCTGGCAATATTCGTTAGTATCCTTAGGCACCGTCATTTTGATCCTATTGATTCAACATGAGTGCGAATGCACGCAATCATCATTTGATCCTTTTAAATTATCCTTCCGGCTCAGACGTCATTTTAAACATGAGCTGGTTCTTAACCAATGCAATTGCCGTCGGTTGTACCCCTAAGGCTATTCAACTTATCCATCCCTAATCAGAACTTTGCTTCTGATCCTTTGATTTGGAAATCATAATTCTTTTACATGTGAGCTTTGAATTAGCCAGTTGCTTCTGTAATCCAATGCCTTCGCATTCTTTCTTCAACTGGTTGCGTACCGATGCTCACATCAGCTCCGCTATCGACCGTCAGATCCTTTGTTGGATTATTATTCGGCAATGTCCTTCATATTTAATCGCCTTGTGAATTCTTCCCTGATACATAATGCCATTAGTAAATCCTATTCGTTGATTTTTGCCAACCTTGCTTTGCTTTCGAGCTGGTGATATTTATTCTTGAAGCTTGTGGTATACGTTTCCACGATGCCCCGATGGGTTGAACCTATACCTTCCTTAATATGTGTGAACTCGAAAGTTTCACGAGTCATACTCTGCTGGTATTTTTGCCAGATAAAATTTCAACACTACAACTTCATCAAACGCGAGAAGTAAATGAAAGGTTATGCAGTGGAGAAGTGGGAGTCGACCTTGAACTTTGTGTTCATACCCATGGACACGATGTAGATCTTCTCATCGAAGCTTCTTTTAAAATTAATTATTCCCTTGGTATAAGTTCACCTTATATCTGGGATCTGGCCTTTTTCAATCATGGTTCCGACCATGTTCTCCTTTAAATACCATTTCATGTGCAAGTTTAAGCACTTGTCTTCTACAGAGCAATCCCCCAGTCCAACCTCTACTTTGATCCGTCGTCGAGTATTACCCCCGGTATCTCGAGGTTATCACGGAACACCATAACTTCTTATGAGTTCTTCATCAAGTACTACATTCTCACCGATTCCAATGTTTCCTAGGTTCTGAGTGGTTAGTCACTCAAATACATCGATAACTGAATCGTGTCCTTTCTACGATTCAACCATTCTTAGCAATCTTCCTTGCTTACAAGTGTCTACCCGATCACTTCATCCCAAGCCTGATCGGCTATATCATTATCGTGCTAAATTTAACTGTGCTACCTGGTCCTTCTTCCTGAAGCACAAATTGTCGACGATGAGCTAAGCTTATGTCGATTTTCCTCATCATATCATTTTGCCTTGAATAGCAAGCTTGATTTCGAGTTTGTGTCGTACCCATAGTTCCAATAACCTTTCGCTTCATCATTCCTTTGATTTGACGTCGTCGCTAATTGATTACATCTTCTTGAAACCTCTCGACAAATGTGTCGTGATCTTCATCAACCTTATGAGCTCTTCCAGGATATCAATCGGATTCATGAAGAGAATACCGTCCTTGCCCTCGATGATTTGTGTTATCATCGACCACTTTATTGCCTTCCGTTCAACACAAATTTGTTCGCGTTTTGTGTTATACCTTGAGATCCCTACTATCCAACATTTGTTCTTCTTTACCTTGGAGTATTACCATCTCTTAATATCAAGGATATTGTGAGGACTGCTCCACCACTTAAGGAATTCTTGGTATTGTGATACTTCTCACCATCACCATTCTTTCTTGGGTCCTCGTGTTGATTCCAACCGGGGTACCAACAAGTGAGCGGTGCTGTTTGGATTCTGCCCTTCTAACAACCCTCTTGCTTTGAAGTTAATGGTCGGCCGTTCATTCTTAGACTATTGATTATTGAATCACCATTCCGACGTTGGTCGTGCAACCCAACCCATATTCGGGTGCACCTTTCAACCAATGTTTAAATGTGTATGCTGTCCTCGAGCATACATCATTATATCATTTGATCTGGCAAATGTTATCTCTTTGTTCATATAATTGTGGGAATCCATTTTTTGGAAATCTCAATTAATTAGCGCTGAGTCCACCAGCCATCTCCTCCCCTCTCCTTGATTTAATGATGAACGCTTGTTTCGGAACATGCTTCCATAGTTCATTTCCCGAGAATCTTACAATGTCATCTCGTCAATTTGTGGTGCACTTTTTCTTCTCACGCATCCTAAGTCGGAGGTATCCTGACACCAATCGGATCTGAACCTCGGACAGATATGATGGTTGGAACATATTTCCAAGAGTTATAACATTGATCTTTTTATGACCTGGTAAGGTGATGGCATGCCCAGCACACCTGGCCGGATGACCTGCTGTTATAGTTTCCTTATTAGCAAGGTTATCCATTCTTCCATGAGGAAATTGTAATACTTATTCTACAAGTTGTTCCTGATGGATCCTTCCTGTATCCAAAGTCTGACCTTTGCTTGAAGACCATGTCAATACTATCTCGAAGCATGTCTGTGGTACTCCGATTTTCAACAAGAACATTTGAAGCCCAATGCTAAATGTTTCCTGCTCAATTATCCAAACACCGCTATATGGGTAATGTCATGAAATTCCTCTCCCCTTACATAAATGGTTTTCTACTTTCTATCCTATCATGGATATCATGCTCTGTTTGTCCTTGGGAAGGAAATACCCCGAAATATGTGTTTTAACACATTTTCCTTTCCATTGTTCTGTTTAATCTGATAATCATATTTACCTTTCCATTGTTTGATTTAACCTTTCTTGTGATCTATATGACCTAAGCAGTAATATTCTCCTGCTTATGTAAACACCTCGTGGTACCGCTCTGTCAGTAAGACCATGTTACTATTGTTGATGACATTCCAGTAGCCACCGATGGACGAGAACCTTGCCTATTGGCCCGCCTCGTTCAACGAGCAGGAAAATGGTTCTCTTCGTCCCTCGCCCTTGGTATCGATGTTGTTGCCGACATAACTGATAGGCTACCCTCTGACACGCCTTACTATTGTCACCGTGCAAGATGTCGGCCCCCTTCCTACTTTCAACCACATGGTGGGCCCATAACCCACAGTTCCACAGGATGGAAACCTGACTCTCCTGTACACCCCCTGTTTCCAAAGTTATTCCTCGCGCGTGGACTCGTATGTAATTCACGGACCACCGTCCCGAGTGATCTATTTTGGTATCATACGCAATACTTATTCTCGTTGCCATGAACCCCTTTCACCTTCTGATTAGGCATCGAACGCTTGCCTATCCGTTTGAAACTTCTCATGGTACCTCCTTACTTTGCTCTCGATATTTTCTTAAGATTCAATTCGAGAGTAACTTCCGCCACCTTCCTCGATGTTATCGACCAGATACTCAACCTTGTAGAGGTCTGTCCTTTTAAAGCTACCCCTTATCCTTTCCGTAGGTACGATGAAGATCCCCAAGGAAGGACGACAACTTCATCATGATGACCCGAAGCAGAGAACTGAAGACATCAATGTAATGGGTCAACCTCTTCGAGAAGAGCAACCAAAGACGAGAAGATTCGTTAGGATTTCGTAACCAGACCTTTCCCCCTAGTCCCCCTCTTAAATCTCGGGACGAGATTTCTTGTAGTGGAGGAGATTTGTGACACCCGGGTAATCATGATACAGTAATCCCACGTTAACGATGCCACGTCACCACGATTACTGTGGCTAATCTCGCATTAGTTCGAAACCGATTTGAATTCAATTTAAAAATCAGGCAAACAACAAAAGTTTTCAAAGATTAAAACTAAAATGTTCGGGTTGTGCCAAATAATGCATAGGTAATTATGGTGGTCAAACCACACCTTTATAAAATGTTTAAACACTCTAAAAGGAATAAAATAGCAGCATTAATAATTATATAAATGCTTTTAAAATGACAAACAATTTCAAAACTATTTTATTTCAGTGCTAAGTTGTTTGTGGCTGTGGTATAAATTGTAACATCTATTTTGGGTGCCACTTTAGTATTTTTACAAAAACTAAAAATAAAAGAGAACAAAAAAACAACAACAGAAAAATACAATACAAAAAAAGAGAGAAAGGCCTACCTGGCCAACTGGGCCAGACATCCCAACTGGCCGACCCACCTGAGTACAATACCAGCCCACTCCCACTTATCCCCTTCCCCTTGCTACAGGGACGATGGAGGGGTGTGGCAGCCATCCATGGCGCCAGGGACATGCGTGGCGGCCATCCCCGACCTCCCCGACGCCTATAAGCCACCCCCACGTCACCGGCGCCCAACCCTAGTTTTGCTCGCCCCCATCTCCCTCTGCCTCCCTCCTCAGATCCCCCTCCTTGATCTCCGCCATGGACGCGTCGTCGGCGTAGCCGTCGCCGATGGCCTCCTCGCTGCCAGAGACCGCGCCAGGGGCATAGTATTCGTCGCCTACTTCGACTACATGGGCGAGATCGAGCCGAAAGCCACCGGGACACCCGCTGCTTCCCCGTCCTCAACCTCCATCCGTCTCGGTCGCCGCCGCCGTCGCCAACACCAGCCACCTCTGCTGCTCCTAAGCCACTCAACGGGCCTCCTTGTGCCTGCTCGGTGAGCACATCCTCTCCCCTCCCATTCTTGTGCCGTAGGCCGCCGTCCCTGAGCTCGTCCGAGCTGCCGCATACGCGTACGTGCGTGCATGCTGTGGCTGCTTCTATGCGCGCGCGCCGGCCTTGCCGTGGTCTAGTGCTACTTCGCCTGCTACTGCTCCAACGCCGCCCCGTACGGCGCTCGCCGGCCCGCCACACGCGCGTCACCACGCCCGCACGCACCAGCCCTGCCCTTGATCGTGCCCGTAGTCGCCGCGACCGTGCCGCCCGCGCCCAACGCCCCTGGCCTCTGCTGCTGCTCACGCCGCGGCTTGCTGCTTGCCTGAGCTCCTGCGCCCGCCCACCGCACGCACCGCACGTACCAGGCGCCCGTGCTGCTCGCTGCAGCTCTGCCTGCTGCTATGCTAAACGGGTATAGTAACATTCAGTTACTGTAGCTAGTGCTAGCTTTTCTAATTTGACATTGTCTGACCCTCTGTACAGCCTCTAAACAACGTCTAACCAGCGGTTAACATGGGTAAAAATAATATGAGTAGAAAGCATACATGACAAACTCCATTTTATCCCACTGGACCAAATCCTTTTGATGTATAGTTTAATTCCTACAAAAATCACAAATTCCAATGTTCTGTTAATAGAAAAGCTGAAAACAGCTTTAATTTCATAGCTACTTTAGAGCTGTTAATGATCAATCAAATGGACTCTAACAGAGATGAAAGTGCTACTATCTTATAGACCACAGAAAAATGCTCCATATTGATATAAGGCACAAAATCATAGGAGTTACAGATCAATAGTTGTAGTGTTTTGAAAACAGCCAAGTAATGTTTAAAACTGTCGAATTCTTAGACTTAGCAAAATTTCAGGGTTTTCCGAATATTGTTTTAATCTTCGAAAAAACATATAAAATAATCCGTAGCTCGGATGAAAAAGTTTTATACATGAAAGTTACTCAGAACGACGAGACGAATCCGGTTACACCCTCCGTTCGTCCGCCACACACTCCTAGCATAGCGAACATGGAACTTTTCCCCTCCAATTCGTCTGTCGGAAAATGCTAAACCTGGGGAAACATTCTCAGATGTTATCCCCCTTCGCCGGTAACGTGTAGCACCGCGTTACAACATGTCTAGCTCTGTTTGTTGTCCTATTATGCTCTTGCTTGCTATGTATTTACTGTTTCTTCCCCCCTCTTCTCTCCGGTAGACTCCGAGACTGCCGCTGATGCCGCTGTGATCAACTAAGTCACCGACGACCCTCCTTCTTGTCCGAGCAACCAGGCAAGCCCCCCCCCTTGATCACCAGATATCGCCTATTCTCCTCTATACTGCTTGCATTAGAGTAGTGTAGCATGTTACTGCTTTCCGTTGATCCTATTCTGATGCATAGCCTGACATTTTTGCTACATCTGTTGATACCTTACCTGCAATCCTAAATACGTAGTATAGGATGCTAGTTTATCATCATTGGCCCTACATTCTTGTCAGTCTGCCTTGCTATACTATTGGGCCGTGATCACTCAGGAGGTGATCATGGGTATATACTATACATGCATACATATTATACAGATGGTGACTAAAGTCGGGTCAGCTCGATGAGTACCCGCAAGTGATTCTGATGAGGGGGCTGAAAGGACAAGTGGCTCCATCCCGGTAGAGGTGGGCCAGGGTTCCCGACGGCCCCCGACTGTTACTTTGTGGCGGAGCGTCAGGGCAGGTTGAGACCACCTAGGAGACAGGTGGGACTGGCCCTGTTCGGCGTTCGCGGATACTTAACATGCTTAACGAGATCTTGGTATTTGATCTGAGTCTGGCTAATGGCCTATACGCACTAACCAACTACGCGGGAACAGTTATGGGCACTCGACGTCGTGGTATCAGCCGAAGCCTTCGTGACGTCAGCGACTGAGCGGTGCGCGCCGGGTTGGACTGCGTTAATGCAACTTCCTTTGTAATGGAGGTTGCTAGGTCTGCTCACCGGCCGCGTACGCAACGTGCAGGTGTGCAATGGGAGATGGGCCCAGACCCCTGCGCGCATAGGATTCTGACCGGCGTGCTGACCTCTCTGTTGTGCCTAGGTGGGGCTGCGACGTGTTGATCTTCCGAGGCCGGGCATGGCCCACGAAAGTGTGTCCGGCCAAATGGGATCGAGCGTGTTGGGTTATGTGGTGCACCCCTGCAGGGAAGTTAATCTATTCGAATAGCCGTGATCTTCGGTAACAGGACGACTTGGAGTTGTACCTTGACCTTATGACAACTAGAACCGGATACTTAATAAAACACACCCTTCCAAGTGCCAGATACAACCCGGTGATCGCTCTCTAACAGGGCGACGAGGAGAGGATCGCCGGGTAGGTTTATGCTACACGATGTTACTTGGAGGACTTCACTCTACTCTCTTCTACATGCTGCAAGACAGAGGCTGCCAGAAGCGTAATCTTCGATAGGACTAGCTATCCCCCTCTTATTCTGGCATTCTGCAGTTCAGTCCACCGATATTGCCTCCTTACACATATACCCATGCATAAGTAGTGTAGCTTCTTGCTTGCGAGTACTTTGGATGAGTACTCACGGTTGCTTTCTTCCACCTTTTCCCCCTTTTCCTTTCTTTCTGGTTGTCGCAACCAGATGCTGGAGCCCAGGAGCCAGACGCCACCGTCGACGACGACTACTACACTGGAGGTGCCTACTACTACGTGCAGGCTACTAACGACGACCAGGAGTAGTTAGGAGGATCCCAGGCAGGAGGCCTGCGCCTCTTTCGATCTGTATCCCAGTTTGTGCTAGCCTTCTTAAGGCAAACTTGTTTAACTTATGTCTGTACTCAGATATTGTTGCTTCCGCTGACTTGTCTATGATCGAGCACTTGTATTCGAGCCCTCGAGGCCCCTGGCTTGTATTATGATGCTTGTATGACTTGTTATTTTAGAGTTTTGTTGTGATATCTTCCCGTGAGTCCCTGATCTTGATCGTACACGTTTGCGTGTATGATTAGTGTATGATTGAATCAGGGGCGTCACATGTCGGGCAAGCCACTCGCCATGGATGTTATGCTTAAAGGCCGCTAGGGCTTCGGCATCCGGACAGTCGACAATTTGGTTCTTTTTAGTTAGGAACCGAGTCCAGAATTTCCTGGCTGACTCTCTGGGCTGTTGGGTTATGTGACTTAAATCATCAACATCTGGTGGTTGCACATAAGTGCCTTGGAAGTTATACAGGAATGCGTCTTCCAGGTTCTCCCAACTTCCAATGGAGTTTGCCGGCAAACTATTCAGCCAATGCCGAGCCGATCCCTTGAGTTTTAGTGGGAGGTACTTGATGGCGTGTAGATCATCCCCGCGGGCCACGTGAATGTGGAGAAGGAAATCTTCTATCCATACCGCGGGGTCTGTAGTCCCACTCGTAGGACTCGATATTCACGGGCTTAAACCCTTCTGGGAATTCATGATCCATTACTTTGTCAGTGAAGCATAGGGGGTGTGCGGTGCCTCTATGCCGGGCTACATCACGACGCAGTTCAAATGAGTCTGATCTATTGTATTCAGCCTGGCCGGATTTGTATTTAGTATATCCGGCGTGACGGTCATCGTCACGCGTTGGGGCGCGCCCCCGTGATCCATAGATCGATCTTGACTGTCCTGCTTTGTTTTCTAGTTTGTCTCGCAGGTCATGCTTGTAGCCTCGGGCCTTCGTGTTTTTGTTTGATTGACGACGGGGTGCGGGCTGGTGTTCGGGATGATACGCCTCTTTGTCTCGGCCACGAGGTGGCCGGTCAGCCGCATCCTGCGCTGGTAGTGTAGGCTCTAGTGCCTCCTCCTCGAATTAAGGTAACAACCTGCGCTTTGGGTAACTTTTGGTTGGGCGCTCGAGTCCGTATTCCTCGGCTGCCAGGACCTCGGTCCATCTATCAGTTAGTAGATCTTGATCAGCTTGAAGCTGTTGCTACTTTTTCTTCAGGCTTTATGCAGTGGCTATAAGCCGGCGCTTGAAGCGCTCCTGCTCGACGGGGTCCTCAGGCACGATGAATTCTTCGTCGCCGAGGCTCACCTCATCTTCGGAGAGGGGCATGTAATTGTCATCCTCCGAGTCTCCATCCATTGCCTGTTTATCAGGGCTAACTTGCCCATCCTCCCGTCCGGCTTGCTCGAAGCTTGGCTGGGCGGGATTGTTTTCGTCTTCGGCACCATCCGGAGTCCTATTGTCTCGTGCCGGTATCGCTATTTTTTCTATGATGGGGCTTAGAGCGGCGCCGATGACACCGGTGCTTAGATTTCTTCTCAAGGGGGTTATCCTCCGTTGCCTCATCGCCATTGCTTTCTTTGGGTGTGTCCATCATATATATATCATATGATGAGGTGATTGTCCAGCGCCCAGTGGGCGGTGTTTCCTCTTCTTCTCCAGCATCGTCGCCCATACCGTCGATGTCTTCGGAGTCGAAATCAAGCATGTCGGCTAAGTTGTCGACAGTGGCTATTAAGTGGGTGATGGATGGGGAACGAATTTCTTCGTTGTCTGCTTCCCACAAGCCGGACATAGTTCAGCCAAGAGTCTCCTGACAGGGAGAGACATTTCAGTGAATTTAGCACGTCACCCAAAGGCGAGTGCTGAAAGATATACGCAGAGGTAAACTCCATGATCGGTGCCCAATCAGATTCGATAGGCACGGATGCGCGCAGTTCGGAGCCTATGGCCGGAGACGAGTCCGAAGGTCCGATGACACAGACCTCATTGGAGGCGAAGTTTGTGTTCGGCTCTATGGCCGATGAGTGCGCAGCCTCCGTGGCAGGGTCTATCCACCCGTCCTCGGATGGCACGACCTGCTCCGGATTTAGAGCCGGTGCAGCTGTAGGTGTGATCTCCCGAACACCGTCCGATGGCGGATCTAAGTCATGCTCATCATGACTGTTCGGCACACCCGTCATAGGCTCGAATCTATCAAAGATCAAGTCTCCGCGGATGTCGGCGGTGTAGTTCAGGCTTCCAAACCTGACCTGACGGCCAGGGGCGTAGCTATCGATCTGCTTCAGATGGCCAAGCGAGTTGGCCCGCAGTGCGAAGCCGCCGAATACGAAGATCTGTCCGGGGAGGAAAACCTCACCCTGGATCACATCGTTGTGGATGATTGAAGGAGCCATAAAACCTTGTGGTGATGACACAATGGAACTCTCAATGAAAGCGCCAATGTCGGTGTCATAACCGGCGGATCTCAGGTAGGGGGTCCCGAACTGTGCGTCTAAGGCTAATGGTAACAGGAGGCGGGGGACACAATGTTTACCCAGCTTCGGGCCCTCTCTATGTAGGTAATACCCTACTTCCTGCTTGATTGATCTTGATGATATGAGTATTACAAGAGTTGATCTACCACGAGATTGTAGAGGCTAAACCCTAGAAGCTAGCCTATGATTGTGATTGTTGTTGTCCTACGGACTAAACCCTCCGGTTTATATAGACACCGGAGGGGGCTAGGGTTACACAGAGTCGGTTACAGAGAAGGAAATCTACATATCCGAATTGCCAAGCTTGCCTTCCACGCAAAGGAGAGTCCCACCCGGACACGATACGAAGTCTTCAATCTTGTATCTTCATAGTCCAACAGTCCGGCATAAGTATATAGTCCGGCTGTCCGAGGACCCCCTAATCTAGGACTCCCTCAGTGATGCATAGCAACGAGAGGGGAGAGTGTGTCCACGTACCCTCGTAGACCGAAAGCGGAAGCGTTTAGTTAACGCGGTTGATGTAGTCGAATGTCTTTGTGATCCAACCGATCCAAGCACCGAATGTACGGCACCTCCGCGTTCAGCACACGTTCAGCTCGGGGACGTCCCTCGTACTCTTAATCCAGTTGAGGCCGAGGGAGAGTTTCATCAGCACGACGGCGTCATGACGGTGATGATGAAGTTACCGGCGCAGGGCTTCGTCTAAGCACTACGACGATATGACCGAGGTGTGTAACTGTGGAGGGGGCACGGCACACGGCTAAACAATGTCAACTTGTGATGTCTGTTGTTCTATTGGGGTGCCCCTGGCCTCGTATATAAAGGAGGGAGGGAGAGAGGAGGCCGGCCAGGTTTGGGCGCGCCAGGGGGGTCCTACTTGGACTCCTCGTCCAAGTAGGATTCACCCCTCCCCCCTTTTCCTTTCTTCCACCAGAGGGAAAGGTAAGGGAGAGAGAGAGGGGAAAGGAAAGAGGGGGCCCAGCCCCTCCCCTAGTCCAATTCGGTTTGGGCAAGGAGAGGGGCACCCCTCTCACGCAGCCCTTTCTCCTCTCCTCCAATAAGGCCCACTAGGCCCAATACTTATCCCAGGGGGGGTCCGGTAACCTCCCGGTACTCCAGAAAAATGCCCGAACCACTCGGAACCATTCCGATGTCCAAATACAACCTTCCAATATATGCATCTTTACCTCTCGACCATTTCGAGACTCCTCATCATGTCCGTGATCTCATCTGGGACTCCGAACAAACTTCGGTACATCAAATCACACAACTCATAATACAAATCGTCATCGAACGTTAAGGTGCGGACCCTACGGGTTCAAGAACTATGTAGACATGACCGAGACAAATAACCAATAGCGGAATCTGGATGCTCATATTGGCTCCTACATATTCTACGAAGATCTTTATCAGTCAAACCGCATAACAATATACGTTGTTCCCTTTGTCATCAGTATGTTACTTTACCGAGATTCGATCATCGGTATCTCAATACCTAGTTCAATCTCGTTACCGACAAATCTCTTTAATCGTTCCGTAATACTTCATCCCGCAACTAACTCATTAGTCACAATGCTTGCAAGGCTTATAGTGATGAGTATTACCGACAGGGCCCAGAGATACCTCTCCAAAACACGGAGTGACAAATCCTAATCTCGATCTATGCCAACCCAACAAACACCTTCGGAGGCACCTATAGAGCACCTTTATAATCATCCTTTTACGTTGTGACGTTTGGTAGCACACAAAGTGTTCCTCCGTTATTCGGGAGTTGCATAATCTCATAGTATGAGGAACTTGTATAAGTCATGAAAAAAGCAGTAGCAATGAAACTGACACGATAATATGCTAAGCTAACGGATGGGTCATGTCCACCACATCATTCTCCTAATGATGTGATCTCGTTCATCAAATGGCAACACATGTCTATGGCTAGGAAACATAACCATCTTTGATTAATGAGCTAGTCTAGTAGAGGCATATTAGGGACCATATGTTTTGTCTATGTATTCACACATGTACTAAGTTTTCGGTTAATACAATTCTAGCATGAATAATAAACATTTATCATGAATTAAGGAAATAAATAATAACTTTATTATTGCCTCCAGGGCATATTTCCTTCTGTCTCCCAATTGCACTAGAGTCAATAATCTAGTTCACATCACCATGTGATTCAACACCAATATTCACATCTATAGGTGATTACACCCATAGTCACATCGTCATGTGACCAACACCCAAAGAGTTTACTAGAGTCAATAATCTAGTTCACATCGCTATGTGATTAACACCCAAAGAGTACTAAGGTGTGATCATGTTTTGCTCGTGAGAGAAGTTTAGTCAACGGGTCTGTCACATTCAGAGCCGTATGTATTTTGCAAATATTCTATGTCTACAATGCTCTGCACTGAGCTACTCTAGCTAATTGCTACCACTTTCAATATTTATCCAGATTGTGACTTAGAGTCATCTGGATTGGTGTAAAAAATTGCATCGATATAACTCTTTACGACGAGCTCTTTTATCGCCTCCATAATCGAGAAATATTTCCTTAGTCCTCACTAAGGATAATCTTGACCGTTGTCCAGTGATCTACTCCTAGATCAAAAATGTACTCCCTTGCCAAACTTAGGGCAGGGTACGCAATAGGTCCGGTACACATCACAACATACGTTATAGAACCTATGACTGTGGCATAAGGAATGACTTTCATTCTCTTTTTATTTTCTGTCGTGGTCGGGTTTTTTAGTCTTACTCAACTTTACACCTTGTAATACAGGCAAGAACTCTTTCTTTGACTGATCCATTTTGAACTTCTTCAAAACCTTTCCAAGGTATGTGCTTTGTGAAAGTCCAATTAAGCGTCTTGATCTATCTCTATAGATCTTGATGCCCAATATGTAAGCAGCTTCTCCGAGGTCTTTCATAGAAAAACTCTTATTCATGTATCCCTTTATGCTATCTAGAAATTCTATATCATTTCCAATCAATAATATGTCATCTACATATAAGATTGCAAATGCTACAGAGCTCCCACTCACTTTCTTATAAATACAGGCTTCTCCAAAAAACCTGTATAAAACCATATGCTTTGATCACACTATCAAAGCGTTTATTTCAACTCCGAGAGGCTTGCACCAGTCCATAAATGGATCGCTGGAGCTTGCACACTTTGCTAGCACTCTTTGGATCGACAAAACCTTCCGATTGCATCATATACAACTCTTCTTCTAGAAATCCATTCAGGAATGCAGTTTTTGACATCCATTTGCCAAATTTCATAATCATAAAATGCAGCAATTGCTAACATGATTCGGACAGACTTGAGCATTGATATGGGTGAGAAAGTCTCATCGTAGTCAACTCCTTGAACTTGTCGAAAACCTTTCGCAACAAGTTGACCTTTGTAAACAGTAACATTATTGTCTATGTCGGTCTTCTTCTTAAAGATCCATTTATTTTCTATGGCCTGCCGATCATCGGGCAAGCCCCCCAAAGTCCACACTTTGTTCTCATACATGGATCCCATCTCAGATTTCATGGCCTCAAACCATTTTGCGGAATCTGGGCTCATCATCGCTTCCTCATAGTTCGTAGGTTCATCATGGTCTAGTAACATGACTTCTAGAACATGATTACCGTACCACTCTGGTGTGGATCTTACTCTGAAAGACCTACGAGGTTCGGTAGTAACTTGATCTGAAGCTTCATGATCATCATCATTAGCTTCCTCACTAATTGGTGTAGGAATCACAGGAACTGATTTCTATGATAAACTACTTTCCAATAAGGGAGAAGGTATAGTTACCTCATCAGGTTCTAATTTCCTCACACTCACTTCTTTCGAGAGAAACTCCTTCTCTAGAAAGGATTCATTCTTAGCAAGAAAGATTTTGCCTTTGGATCTATGATAGAAGGTGTACCCAACATTTTCCTTTAGGTATCCTATTAAGATGCACTTCTCCGATTTGGGTTCGAGCTTATCAGGTTGAAGATTTTTCACATAAGCATCACAACCCCAAACTTTAAGAAACGACAACTTTGGTTTCTTGCCAAACCATAGTTCCATAAGGCGTCATCTCAACAGATTTCGATGATGCCCTGTTTAACGTGAATGTAGTTGTCTCTAATGCATAACCGCAAAACAATAGTGGTAACCTGGTAAGTGACATCATAGATCGCACCATATCCAATAAAGTGCGGCTACGACGTTCAGACACACCATTACGCTGTGGTGTTCCATGTGGCGTAAGCTGTGAAACTATTCCACATTGTTTTAAATGAAGGCCAAACTCGTAACTCAAATATTCTCCTCTATGATCAGATCGTAGAAAATTTATTTTCTTGTTACGATGATTCTCCACTTCACTCTGAAATTCCTTGAACTTTTCAAATGTTTCAGACTTATGCTTCATTAAGTTGATATAACCATATTTGCTTAAATCATCTGTGAAGGTAAGAAAATAACAATACCCGCCACGATCATCAACACTCATTGGACCTCATACATCGATATGTATTATTTCCAATAAGTCACTAGCTCGTTTCATTGTTCCAGAGAACGGAGTTTTAGTCATCTTGCCCATAAGGCACGGTTTGCAAGCATCAAATGATTCATAATCAAGTGATTCCAAAAATCCATCTTTATGAAGTTTCTTCATGCGCTTTACACCGATATGACCCAAACGGCAATGCCACATATATGTTGCACTATTATTATCAACTTTGCATCTTTTGGCATCAATATTATGAATATGTGTATCACTACGATCAAGATTCAATAAACCATCAACATTGGGTGTATGACCATAGAAGGTTTTATTCATGTAAACAGAATAACAATTATTCTCTATCTTAGATGAATAATCCTATCGCAATAAACATGATCTAATCATATTTATGCTCAACGCAAACACCAAATAACATTTATTTAGGTTCAACACTAATCTCGAAAGTATAGGGAGTGTGCGATGATGATCATATCAATCTTGGAACCACTTCCAACACACATCGTCACTTCACCTTCAACTAGTCTCTGTTTATTTTGTAATTCCTGTTTTGACTTACTGAACTTAGCAACTGAACATGTATCAAATACCCAGGGCTTACTATAAATACTAGTAAGTTACACATGAATAACCTGTATATCAAATATACCCTTGTTCACTTTGCCATCCTTCTTATCCACCAAATATTCAGCGCATTTCCGCTTCTAGTGACCACTTTCTTTGCAGTAGAAGCACTCAGTTTCAGGCTTTGGTCCAGCTTTGGGCTTCTTCATGGGAGTGACAACTTGTTTGTCATTCTACTTGAAGTTCCCTTTCTTTCCCTTTGCCCTTTTCTTGAAACTAGTGGTCTTGTCAATCATCAACTCCTGATGCTCTTTCTTAATTTCTACCTTCGTCGATTTCAACACCACGAAGAGCTCGAGAATCGTTTTCGTCATCCCTTGCATACTATAGTTCATCACGAAGTTCTAGTAACTTGGTGATGGTGACCAGAGAACTCTATCAATCACTATCTTATCTGGAAGATTAACTCCCACTTGATTCAAGTGATTGTAGTACCCAGACATTCTGAGCACATGCTCACTAGTTGAGCAATTCTCCTTCATCTTTTAGGCAAAGTACTTGTTAGAAGTCTCATACCTCTTGACACGGATATGAGTCTGAAATACCAATTTCAGCTCTTGGAACATCTCATATGCTCCGTGGCATTTCAAAAATGTTTTTGAAGTCCCGGTTCTAAGCCGTAAAGCATGATGCACTAAACTATCAAGTAGTCATCATATTGAGCTAGCCAAACGTTCATAACGCCTGCATCTGCTCCTGCAATAGGTCTCACGTAGCGGTGCATCAATGCCATAATTCTTCTGTGCAGCAATGAGGAATACAGTGTGCAGGTTGATTTACCACGAGATCGTGTGTGTATGAGGTGTCGTCTACGAGCTTTACCCCTCGGTTTATATGGATACCTGGGTGTTTAGGGTTTACACATAAGTCGGTTACATCTAGGGTAATCGTGGTGCAGACGATAGTATGCGCCAAATCTTCGGACTTTCCATCCTGGTGTTTCTAGGTCCGACGAACGTGGCCTAGTGGTAAATCATCATGAGTGTCCTCAGCCCGGCCCACATGACTAGGGGACGACGTGGTGGGTACCCTCTAGTCCAAGACGCCATCAATGGTGGCCGACGGAATCGAAACAAAGGAACCTACCCAAAACCCTAGACCTGCCCACAATCAACCAAGGCCGGGAAGGCAAGCTCGTTGCCCCTGGATCTGCCCGAGAAGAGGAGATGGACAGAGAAGGACTCGGGCACAAGATCTTTTGACCCCAAGGCCAGACAGACAGGAACTCACAGGGAAGATCGCCGAAGGACTAGAGAACCCTAGGCGGCCACCTCAGGGGAACGAATATTGCCCTGTGCGTATACTCTGCCAAGCTTTACCGTTATAGGTAGGAGTTTTTTTATGGTAATTATAAGTAGGAGTTGAGGATGGGCCTAGTCAACCGCGGTAAGTTGGGCCGTCGTTATTCAGCTAGCACGAGGTAAATGCCCATTGCTTCCAACAAAAGGGCCTTTATTTGTTGTTAGGCAAGCATGGATCACTTTGCACTGACTTGGTGGATTTGCACATGACCCGTGAATAAGATTCACCGGTCACAGAAGGGCATTTTTGTTTCACTCGCATGTAACGTAATATAGGATGAACAATGGCATGGAGCAATGACGCTCCTCTCCAGTGTGCACGCCCTCGTTGATCTCCATGCGCACCAACAAATCATCAAGTGGTGCCCTTCTTTGTTACCATTTATATAAGCCGAGAGTGTGTACCATTTGCATACAAGGCTTATAGGCGACACCTTCATGAGCCGTCAACCACCTCCGTGCAGGCCACGTAGCATTAGCCTTTGCCGTGGTTAGGTGGGTGCGTACATAAGTTGTGTTTTTTTTGTGGTATATGCCGAGAGTTCTCCGTAAGCCGTATTTATGTGTTTTGATACTCGGCGTACATGCATCTAAGCCGAGTGATACATGTACATTCAAAGACACGGCAACCTTGATTTTCATGACCCTAAAAAAGACTTTGATTTTAATGTAGTGTAACTAGAGGGGGGAAAACTAAAAATTAAAAGAGGGATGAATGGTCCCATTGAAATCACGGTACGTGAGAGGCAATCTAGTCGGGAACTTTCCCCTTTCCTCTACACTGTTTGAGAGAGGCGAAAGAAGGCGGCCGGAGGCTTTCTGGCCGGCCCGATCCCGGGAGCTCGTCGCTGGTGCTGCCGGTTTGATACTCGCCATGCGCAGTGCAGCAGTGTAAATAGTAGTTCTCGTCGAGTTGTTTCATACACGATGAATAATCTGGGGATTCAGATCCCGCAAAAATAATCTAGGGATTCCGATGGGAAAAGGATGGGGTCGATTTCCGTTTCGACGGATCTCCTGCTAGGATTCGAATCGAAATTAGTTACCGCCCGCTCTAGTACTAGTACTGCATATATATACCACACCGGCGGCCCGTGGCGGCGGCCCATTTCATTGATCTGCTTAGATCGAGAAAAAGAACCAATCAATCGATCCAGAGAAAAGAGGAAAAATCAATTGATCGATCCAGAGAAAAGAGGAAGAATCGATCAAGATCGAGAGAAAGAGGGGAGGAGATGCTGTCCCTTCTCTCCACCAGCGCGGACGTCGCGCAGAAGGTGGAGGACGGCGGCCGGGGCCGGGACGCCGTCCTGATGCGGATCGACCGTCTTGGGGATGCTCCAAGGGCGCTGGCGGATGTGATCCGCCGCACTGCGCAACAAGACTGGAGGGTACTCAACATCCTGCAGATCCGAGAGGCGGTGGCGCTCGTTTTGAGGCCTTGAAGATGCAAAAAGCTAATATTTATATATCTACATCATCTATTGGAGATACTCTTATATGAATTTTGATTTTGCTAATCACATCCTATGCGGTTCTATTGGAGATACTTTTAGTAGATAATAATTGGTGTAGCCAAGTGATGAACTCTTTATTATTATTATTATTATTATTATTATTATTATTATTATTATTATTATTATTATTATTATTATTATTATTATTATTATTATTATCCCAATAATATTTTATACAACATGTTTCAAATGTTCTGTGTTTGAGTCTCTGAGATAAAGAGTACTTCTGCCAAAAGTTCGGTGTTCAGTGTTTGATTTATATGTTTCTATCAGGTTCGTACCTACACTAATTATTATCACCCTATATTCTGTCATTGGGTTTTGTTCAACGGTAACTAAAGGCATTCCTTGAAGTTTCTAGTAGAAGTACTTGTACCTGTTCTAGAAAAATGTCAATATCTCATCAACTCGTATGCAAGTTTACGTTCTTTAATCATTACAAATGGATACTTTCTAGATAACATGTTGCACATTAGCACACAAACATATGATACAAGAAATTAAAAACACTGCTAGTTAAATAAAATTTGCTAAGAAAGGCTTGGAAGAAAGATCTGGATGACTAGAAAATTAGAAATTGCAACATACTGCTGCTGCTTACTAGTCCCGAACAAAAAAAATCGGAGCTCTTCTCTTCTAATCCCAACCAACACAATGAATCAGAGTGAGAAAGAGATATTTACGGAGATGATCTTCATGAAACGAATGAAGGGACCTGTCGGTGTCAAAACCGGCGGATCTCGGGTAGGGGGTCCCGAACTGTGCGTCTAGGCGGATGGTAACAGGAGACGAGGGACACAATGTTTTAACCCAGGTTCGGGCCCTCTCGATGGAGGTAAAACCCTACGTCCTGCTTGATTAATATTGATGATATGGGTAGTACAAGAGTGGATCTACCACGAGATCAAGGAGGCTAAACCCTAGAAGCTAGCCTATGGTATGATTGTTGTAATGTATGTTGTCCTACAGACTAAAGCCCTCCGGTTTATATAGACACCGGAGAGGGCTAGGGTTACACAGAGTCGGTTACAATGGTAGGAGATCTACATGTCCGTATCGCCAAGCTTGCCTTCCACGCCAAGGAAAGTCCCATCCGGACACGGGACGGAGTCTTCAATCTTGTATCTTCGTAGTCTTGGAGTCCGGCGGATAATGATAGTCCGGCTGTCCGGACACCCCCTAGTCCAGGACTCCCTCAGTAGCCCCTGAACCAGGCTTCAATGACGATAAGTCCGGCGCGCATAATGTTCGGAATTGCAAGGCGGGTTCCTCCCTTGAATAATCCAGAGAAGATCATGAACACCAGGATAGTGTCCGACTCTGCAAAATGAATTCCACATTCCACCGTAGAGAGAATAAAATGTACACTTAGTTCAATCTGCTGACGTATTATGCGGCGTGACATCACACCGCTACCAAGCCACTGTTTGAATCATTTTTTACTATACCACCTCAGCTCGTTTAGCGAAGCGGTTTTCTTGGCACGTCTTGTCGAAGCAGAGATCGTGTTCCCCTTATTCCGGGATTCTCATCAATACGGACGTGGGTAACCCAACCGCGCCATTGATGGTGGCGCTTGGGAGATAAGCGAGTTTTACCAGGCCAGTGGGGGACGCACAGTTTCGTCCGCCTATATATAAGGGATAAGGATTTACCTTCTCACCTACGCCTTCTTCCTCCTTTGCTTATACATCTCCGCGCACTCAAGCTCCAACGCCCAAGCTCGCGCATCTCGCCTCGACCTTCTCCGAATATGTCCGGAGGGGGAGGCAAGTGGTTGGCCTCCACCGTTAAGGAGGAGCACATCACCAAGCTGCGCAGCGCCGGATACCTCTCCGGCGATATCGCGCATCGGCTGCCCGACAAGGGGCAGCTCATCCCCACCCCTGGGCCTCACGAGAGGGTCGTCTTCCTTCCCCACTTCCTCCGCGGACTGGGCTTTCCGCTCCATCCATTTGTCCGGGGGCTCATGTTCTATTACGGCCTGGATTTCCATGATCTGGCGCCGAACTTCATCCTCAACATCTCGGCGTTCATCGTCGTGTGCGAGGCCTTCCTCTGCATCCGGCCCCACTTCGGCCTGTGGCTCAAGACCTTCAACGTCAAGCCGAAGGTTGTGAAGGGCACGCAAGCGGAATGCGGAGGCGCCATGTTGGGTAAATTTCCCAACGTCCTTTGGCTCGAAGGGGCCTTCGTGAACTCCGTCAAGGGGTGGCAGTCGGGGTGGTTCTACATCACCGAGCCGCGCAAGCCTACATGGGCGGCGGCCCCCGAGTTTAGATCTGGCGTCCCCACGTAGCTCACCTCCTGGAAAGAGAAGGGCTTGCTGTGGGGCGATCCGAAGGAGGTGACTGGACTCCGAGCCTGCATCCAGAAGCTGGTGAGCAATAAGCTCAGGCTCGTCGACGTGGTCCAAGTCATGCTCATCTGCCGGATTCTCCCATGCCAAGAACGGGCATTCGATCTATGGGAGTTCAATCCGGAACAGCACCAGGCGCTGAGCGGGCTCTTCGATACAACATACGAAGGCGCCTGGAGGGTGCTGTTTAAGGGCGCCGAAGCCCCCGTATCCGCGACGGAAGATCGCGGATTCAGCTCGCAGCATCCAACTGACGAGGTAAGTGATTCAACCCCATTACGGGACACTTTGTAGTAATCGAATTGATTATAAGAGGGTTTCATCCCTTCCTTTCCTTTGACAGGAATGGATGGAGAAGGCCAGGCAGCTTATCAGCCCGGCTCCCATGCCAGAAGACCCAGTGGACGCCCGTTTAGCAGGGCTGCTGGTTCCGGCACCGCACGTGGTGCCAGAGAAGAAGGCCAAGAAGGTGGCCACGGGGACTCGAAAGAGTTCCCGCAATCAGGCGTTTGACAACGACGCGGACTCCTCCCCCGAAGACGAGGAGGAGGAGGAGTACTCTCTCCCGGAGGGGGGAGAGAAGAAGAGGAAGGCTTCCCCAATAGGGGAGGCCGAAGGGTCCAAGAGGGGGAGAACTATCCCCCCAGACAGTTTCGCCAACACCATCGTTGGCGAGGATGAATGGCCTCCAAGGGCCAGGCGTCTGGCAAGATCGTAAGTATCCGGATCCTTTATATGCAATATTCTTTATGTCACGTAGTGTCCTTCTAACGCCGCATTCTGCCCGTAGTCCGGCCGATGACGATCTCCCCGACTCATCGAGCGGGTCGTTGGCCTCGTCGGATGTGAATTCACTTCCGACCGCCTCTACCCCACGCGCCGACGAGGACGCCGAGGTGGGATCCCAGAGAGGGACCCATCAGGAGGAGGCTCCGGAGGCGCCGTCAGGCAGCCTCCCGGACTTTGCGCCGGACTCTACATCGGGACCCGCAGTGCTTCCAGAGTCCGGCAAGCGGCCCCTTCGAAAGAAGGGCAAGACCGTGACGCCGGCGACCTCCGTCCAACCGGATGCACCGGATAACTTGTTGGAGGCGCTTAAAGGCGCTTCCATCGAGGAAGAACACCGCACTATCATGAGTGCGGTGATTCAAAAGGTTCAGCTCGCCAAAAGCGGGCTGATCGAAGCCTGCAGCAGCCTTCTAACAGGCTTTGAGGTAAGAAGTTAAAACTATGTAATGTAATACCGCATAGATAGTAGCCCCTAATGCTCAGTTCGGTGTTCGGAAAGAAAAGCCGGACTGAGGATCTAACAAGATATGCGCAGGGTTGCTAAAAATATGTCAATATGGGTTTGCAGGCTGCGCTGCTGGCCTCTGCCGCATTAACGGCGGAGGTCGATGTGCTAAAGCAGGATCTCGAGCGGTCTGAGCGAGAGCTCAGCCATGCGAAGAAGCAGCTCGAGGACAAAGAAGGTGAGTAACACCACTTTGAATAGGTACCTTACAGAAAAGGATTTTGGTTGCAATAAAATTAACAAGGATAATATGTGTATTGCAGGGGCCACTAACGAGGTGGCAGCCCTGAAGGATGCTGTGTCCGCGGCCGAACACAGTGCGGCCGCGGAACGGGCAGAGCGAGAAAAGCAGGAGGCACGGGTGGCGGAAGTTCGGCAAGAGCTCCAGGCTCTCATGGAAAAGCATGAGAGTTTGGAGCGTGACTCCAAGACTCGAGAGTCCGAGCTTGCCTCGGCTCTCGAAAGTGCCAAGTCCGCCAAGGCCGAGGCCCATAAGGCCCTTCAGGAGGTTGAAGATATAAAGAAAATAGCGGCGGGTAAGGCATTTCTCATGCAAAGCAAGCATGTTAATGTAAAATACCTGACACTTACCCGCATTCGGAGCTCTCTAGGGGCGTTTGCAGATCTGCCGCGTAGTGCGTCCGATGCCGCCGCATTCTATCGTGGCGAGGAGGGGAGCTCTACGGAAAAAGTCTTCTGGTCTCAGTATGCTGAGGCCGGACACCCGGTGCCCCCAAGCGACCAGCTGAAGCAGCTGGTCGAACTCCTCAAGGTAGCTGAAGAGGCCATGAAGGGCCTTATAGTCCGGCTGTGGCCTGGACAGGCCATGCCTGGGAGCTACTTTGGCCTCGTGCGGCGGCTGGTGGATGCATGCCCCTGGGTGGATGTCATCAAGCGCTCCGCCTGTATTGAAGGCGCTCGCCGGGACCTCGCCCGCACAAAGGTGCAATGGGGCTGGTTGGATGCGGAGAAGCTTCTCACGGACCCACCGCCACCGGGCAAGGAGTATCGCACGTCCGAAATGTGTTATAAATCTGTCCTGAAGGGAGCCCGCGATATTGCGGATGAGTGCCCCCGAAATGTAATCTTTGAGTAAACTCGCTATGTATTATCCTGCGCGCTGAAACTTTGTTCATGTGCGCGTTTAAGCAACGCTTGTTTAATTTAAAATATTACCTTCTGTGCGGCCGTTTATAAAATCCGAGAGATGGCAAGGCGTTGGCTTCAGCCCCCAAGCCACGAGTGCTGGGGTGTTCGGGATAAACTTGAGCACTCTTGTTCCCATTTTTGGGTCCATCTAGGGAGGTGCTCAGCACAACGAACAAGGCAACCGGACTTATAATGCTTGAACACTCTAACTTAGCCATAGAATTCTATAATTTTAAATTTCGGTGAAGCCCCTGGTATTCGGCAGACCGAATCCGGGGCGCTATCCATGCCTTCGTCGGACATTGTCCGGAACTTTGCTCGAAGCGGCGTGAGTCTTTAAGGACCCGAAAAAACCTCTCGAACAGCGACCAGTCTCTCGCCTTATCATGCCAGTCAGTTTTAGCTTTCTCCACTGAGGCGCTCGCCCGGCTCAACCGGGGGCAATTGCAGTGGTTCTCCCAGTGCCACCTTAGCCGACAGAACGGAACGTAAGGCACCAAAACATGGGAGCCGGGCAAACCCAACTATTGACCCAAGACATGATTCGGAGCCGATTCATATAATGCTATAAGTTCGGGGTGCCGCACTTGTGAAAGTGTTCGGACTTTATCACACCATAATTTGGGGAACAGAAGCCCCTGGTGTATTCGGCCGTACCAAAATATACGGGTGCAAGATGTCATATAATGAGCATATATATATAAAAGGAAATGCAATTGCAATAAAAAAGGTGCTGCATTATTTATGAAAGAAAATCTGCTAGTAGAGCGGACTGATACAAATAGTGCGGTAAGCAAGGGATTTGGACTAGGTAAACACGTCCCCCTTCAGGGGTGAGCTGCAGACTTGGTGTATATAATCGAATTTAATGCTCGTAATTGAGACCACCTGAGTGTTCGTCGCAGCCTTCTTCCGTCCCTGACTGTTGCATCATGAGTTCGGCAGGTTCATCGCCGGACAGGGCCTCTGGTTAACTGAGTCCTGTGTACACAAAGAAGGGAAATAAAAAAAATAAAAAAAGGGGGCACACTTGTGAGCCCCCGGTGTGGTCGAACCGCACTCTGGGTCCGTTGCGATCGTGCCCCCTCCCCTGTGCCCATGGTATCTCCAAAGCGTAATGATGTACGCGGAGTGTTATTATTGCGATTATGCGCGGGCAAGGGTTGGGGCCGCATTTCTACGCATGCTCTGATCGCGCCAGGTGGTCTTGGTTGGTATTGCTTCGGGCGCGTTTTGCTGTATCCGGCTATTTAACGGCCGGACTGTAGAATTGCCTTAAGAGGCTACACTGTACTTCTGCCGCGAGAGCTGCTGTATGTTCCTCCGTTCGGAGGGAGTGTTCCGTATTCCCATTGACCGTGATGACTCCACGAGGTCCTGGCATCTTGAGCTTTAGGTATGCATAATGCGGCACCGCGTTGAATTTTGCAAACGCGGTTCGTCCGAGCAGAGCTTGATAGCCGCTGCGAAACGGGGCTATGTCGAAGATTAACTCTTCGCTCCGGAAATTATCCGGGGATCCGAAGACCACTTCCAGTGTGACTGAGCCTGTACAGTTGGCTTCCACTCCTGGTATGACACCTTTAAAGGTTGTCTTTGTAGGTTTAATCCTTGATGGGTCTATGCCCATTTTGCGCACTGTATCCTGATAAAGCAGTTTCAAGCTACTGCCGCCGTCCATCAGGACTCTCGTGAGGTGAAATCCATTGATGATTGGGTCTAAAACCAATGCGGCGAATCCGCCATGGCGTATGCTGGTCGGATGGTCTCTTCGATCGAAAGTGATCGGACAAGAGGACCATGGATTGAACTTCGGGGCGACTGGCTCCATCGCATAGACGTCCCTTAGTACGCGTTTCCTCTCCCTCTTGGGTATGTGGGTCGCGTATATCATATTCACCGTCCGCACTTGTGGGGGAAAACCCTTCTGTCCTCTATTGTTCGGCGGTCGGGTCTCTTCCTCGTCGTCGCTGTTTAGCCCCTTGTTATTGTTTTCGGCAATTAACTTGCCGGCCTGCTTGAACACCCAGCAATCTCAATTAGTGTGATTAGCTGGCTTTTCAGAGGTGCCATGTATCTGGCATAAGCGTTCGAGTATTCGGTCCAGATTGGACGGACCCGGAGTGGTTCTTTTAAATGGCTTCTTCCGCTGACCGGGTTTAGAGCCTCGAAATCCGGCGTTGACTGCCGTATCCTCCTTATCGTCGCTGTTAATGCGGCGTTTGTTTTTGTTTCGACGTGACCTGCCGTTGTTGTCCTTAGTATCCGGACTGCCAGAATTTTTACGGAGATTGTTGCTGCAAGCTAGCCAGCTGTCCTCTCCCGCGCAAAAGCGGGTCATTAACGATGTGAGGGCTGCCATGGATTTCGGCTTTTCCTGCCCTAGGTGCCGGGCTAGCCATTCGTCCCGGATGTTATGTTTGAAGGCTGCAAGGGCCTCTGCATCCGGACAATCGACGATTTGATTTTTCTTCGTCAAGAACCGTGTCCAGAATTGTCTGGCCGATTCATCTGGCTGCTGAATGATGTGGCTTAGGTCATCGGCGTCTGGTGGTCGCACATACGTCCCTTGGAATTTATCAAGGAATGCGGCCTCCAGGTCTTCCCAACACCCGATTGACTCTACGGGCAAGTTGTTAAGCTAATGCCGAGCTGGTCCTTTAAGCTTGAGTGGGAGATACTTGATGGCGTGGAGATCGTCGCCGCGGGCCATATGGATGTGGAGAAGATAATCTTCTAGCCAAACCACGGGGTCTGTTGTGCCATCGTAGGATTCAATGTTTACGGGTTTAAACCCTTCGGGGATTTGATGATCCATTACTTCGTCAGTGAAGCATAGCGGGTGTGCGGCGCCTCTGTATTGAGCAATATCGCGACGCAGCTCGAGAGACCGTTGTCTGTTGTGTTCGGCCCGGCCGGGGTTATTGTATCCGGCGCGACGGTATTCGTCATGGGTCGTGGGGCGCCGATGTGATCCGTAGATGGATCTGGATTGCCTTGCTTTGTCCTCCAATACGTCTCGCAAGTCCGGCGCGTTCCCTCTTGGCTTCGCACTTTTGGAGCGATGCCGGGGTACAGTCTTGGCTGGGGGCCTGGATGCCTCTCTGTCACGACCACGAGGTGGTCGGTCAGCCATATCGTGCGCTGGTGATGGTGGTATGTATGCTTCCTCCTCTAATCGGGGTAGCAACTTGCGTCTTGGGTAACTTTTGGAGGGGCGTTCGAGCTTATACTCTTCGGCCGCGAGGACCTCGGTCCATCGATCGGCCAACAGGTCCTGATCAGCTTGAAGCTATTGCTACTTTTTCTTTGGGCTGTTTGCTGTGGCGATAAGCCTGCGCTTGAAGCGCTCTTGTTCGACGGGATCCTCTGGTACGATGAATTCGTCATATTTGAGGCTTGCTTCGTCTTCGGAGGGAGGCATATAGTCATGATCCTCAACCTCTTCGTCTGTCGCCCTCTCGTGAGGGCTTGCTTCTGAATCCTCCTGCTCTGAGTCTTGCGGGAGGGGATTGTCTTCGGCACTCTCTGGAGTATTATTATCTCCTGTGCCGGAATCTCCATTCTTGCTGTGGCGGGATTTAGAGCGGCGCCGCTGACGCCGGCGTTTGGGCTGCTTCTTTAAAGAGTCTGCCTCCGCTGCTTCTTCGCCGTCCCCGTCTTTTGGGGTGTCCACCATATATATGTCGTATGACGAGGTGGTCTTCCAGTGCCCTGTAGGCGCTGGTTCCTGTTCGTCTCTGACATCGTCGTCCATAGCGTCGATGTCATCGGAGTCGTAGTCTAGCATGTCGGTTAGATCGTCGACAGTGGCTACAAAGTGGGTGGTGGGTGGGCTCTGAATTTCTTCGTCGTCCATACCCCAGCCATCCTGGCCATAGTTCGGCCAGGACTCTCCTGATAACGAGAGATGCTTTAGTGAATTCAGGATATCGCCAAAAGGCGAGTATTGGAAGATGTCCGCGGCGGTGAATTCCATAACCGGCGCCCAATCCGAATCGATTGGTAGGGGCGCGGGAGGTTCGGAGTCCGGCGCCTCGGAATCACGAGTTTCGCAGGGGACAAGATTAGTGTTCGGCTCCATTGCCGTGGATGTTGAAACCCCAGGGCGGCGTCTATCCACCGGCCCTCGATCTGGGCGATCGGCTCCGGACTAATGGCCGGAACGGATTCGTGTGCGGCCACCAAGGCACTGTTCGGCGGTAGAGCTAGATCATGCCCATCGTAACAGTGCGGCGCGCTTGGCTGTGGCTCGGGTCCGTCGAAGATCAAGTCTCCGCGGACATCGGCCGTGAAGTTTAGGCTTCCGAGTCTGACCTGACGGCCAGGGGCGTAGCTTTCGATCTGCTCCAGATGGCCAAGTGAATCATCCCACAGTGCGAAGCCGCCGAATACGAAGATCTGTCCGGGGAGAAAAGTCTCACCCTGGACAGCGTTGTTGGTTGAAGATGCCATCAAGCCTATCGGCGACGACACAGAGGAACTCTCAATGAAAGCACCAATGTCGGTGTCAAAACCGGCGGATCTCGGGTAGGGGGTCCCGAACTGTGCGTCTAGGCGGATGGTAACAGGAGACGAGGGACACAATGTTTTTACCCAGGTTCGGGCCCTCTCGATGGAGGTAAAACCCTACGTCCTGCTTGATTAATATTGATGATATGGGTAGTACAAGAGTGGATCTACCACGAGATCAAGGAGGCTAAACCCTAGAAGCTAGCCTATGGTATGATTGTTGTAATGTATGTTGTCCTACGGACTAAAGCCCTCCGGTTTATATAGACACCGGAGAGGGCTAGGGTTACACAGAGTCGGTTACAATGGTAGGAGATCTACATATCCGTATCGCCAAGCTTGCCTTCCACGCCAAGGAAAGTCCCATCCGGACACGGGACGGAGTCTTCAATCTTGTATGTTCGTAGTCTTGGAGTCCGGTGGATAATGATAGTCCGGCTGTCCGGACACCCCCTAGTCCAGGACTCCCTCAGGACCTATAAGACTATAGGAAAAGAGGGATTTGCATCAGAGAGCAGATTGATTGGAATCTGAAAAATTGTATTACCTTGTTCTAGTAATCACGCGCAGGATTGGAAGACAAGGGCGGGGGCGCAGTCGAACTTGGGGTTGCCGATTGGGGGGAAGCGGAGTAGAAGCCGAGAAGATTGCGATCTGTTACCTTCTTTCCCCTTTCTTTAGAATCGGTCGGTCTTAGATGGGCTAACATCACGCCCTCAGGACCGGCCCTGAGGATATGGGGGTGGGGTTGGAGGGGGGATTGGGCGACTTATGAAGGAGGAATTGGTGGGATATCTGGGTCTGAGACGTGAAATCCCCAAACCCCTTCAAACCAAACGATACCTGAACAAGTAGTACTACTTTCTATCTAATAATCTTTCCCTAATAATAAAGTATGGATTGACTTAGTGGGTTCACCGTCGTAATACGCTTCTTCCCGTGATTTTACGCTTTCAGTTTGAATTTAAAACATATTCGAGATGGTACTAAATTTTGTTCTTGGTCGCTATCCAAGGTGGTACTAAAATTTTGTTTTGCTTTATATACCAGGCTTCGGTGTGGCATTAAAAAGTTCACATCTGGGCCACGTGCGGCCACTTGGGCCCCTTCGTCCGTCGCTGCACGTGTAAGCGACTTCTCTTTGGTAGCCTGCAATGGAAGGAACACGATGACCAACTGCGACAGCTAATTTTTGTGAACAAATTCGAGTTGCACTTTATTTGTAGAGTAAAATGCACTCGTGGTCATTGTACTTATCGTATAAGCTCACTTTGGTCACTGTACTTAGAAATACGGTCAATACGGTCATTATATACGTGTTGAGGTGATTATACGGTCACTGCAGATCGTATAGCTCCATATTTCATCTATTTGACTGGTCAAACTATCCACGTGCTGCCTCATCAGCTTTATTTTCTCCGCGGGTCCTACCTGTCATTGGGTGGAGAAAGAAGTAGAGCGAAAAATAAAATGATGCACAAGCATGGATTCGCTTCGTGGTTACCGAGCTTTAAGTTCCCTTTCAATGTGTACACGTATGCTCGCATCGATCAATCGACGACCGGCCGGACCGGCGGAGCTTAGTTATAAGCCGATCCACCGATGGCAGCTAAGCGCCTCACGCAGGAACCTAAACAAGTGAAGTACTTATGAACTGATTAACAGCTAGCTCTTCTTATTAAGTAGCAATATCTCTGAATCTGAGACGGAGCGCGTCCGTCCACCCCCCATTGATCCATCTCGTTCGTCACATGCCATGCGCATAGCTGCTTCCCAATGCCTCGCCTGTTTGTTGAAATGGAATCTCGTCAAGTAGTAGCTAGCTAGCTGCATCGCTGCACAACTGATCCACGCATGCATCACGCGCTTAACCGCGGTACTTAGTTCACTACTCAATTACTTCAACAGAAGCTGGAAGTTGTCATGTGAGCAGTGAACTACTGGGAGCATTTAACTTAACACGTATATAAAGAAACATCAACACCTATATACTGGAAGCTTTTAACTCACGTGAAGTTTCCACGCAACAGGTAAAAGTTTCCACTAGCTAAGGCGCAATGCGAGAGCAGTGCAGCTGGTTAGGCGGTTTGCACATACGCGAGAGCTCCGGGGGTTCGAATGAGCTGACAAGATTGTCTGACCGGTCAAATAGATGAAATACGGACACCTTGTGGAGCCAACAGGATGTGCTGGTGGAGACTGATTCCGCCGAGCTCGTCAACATGATTAATAACAAAAATCCACACTGGCATACCGATTGGCATGAGAATATTTGGGTGGTGATGGGCGACTCTCCTGGCGACCCCGCGGGCGCCCTGTCCGCGCCCGTTCCCTCGCCGCCGGCGCCCTGCCTCGCCCCCTCCCCGGCTCCCTCTTCCTCCTCCGCGGTCCCGGTGCCGCCCTCCCCGTCGTGCGCCCCCTCCGCCGCCGCTCCGCCGGCCCGGTTCTGCTGGGCTGACTGTATGGACGACCCCCCTCCTTTCCCCCTTCCCATGGCTCCCCCGACCCCTGCGTCTCCCCGCTCCGGTCGCCGGCTCGCTCCTCCCCGCCGGCCAGGGAGCTCAGCC